>NC_142608.1:19078181-19378181 GCF_041222555.1 Hakea prostrata
CCATATGATTTCTCCCTGCCTTGATGTGGCTTTTAGTGCCTTGAAGAATGAGTTGAATTTTTTGTCACATCCACCCAGCCGGTACCCCATTTGGAATACCCGGGATGTGATCCACAGTCCAAGGATCAATGATCTGAGGTCCATGCCTCCCACATACACGGTAACATAATCATGAACAGTAATAATCAATGGTAAAAACAATTAATACTAAACAATATGTATAAGATAGGATTAAATATATATCAGAGTGCGGAAGATAGATAATATCAGAATGTGGTCAAAATCATATCAGTGAGAGAAGGTGTGGTAGCCACCCTCTCAAAGCAGCGGAAAGTAAAAGTAGTTAAGTACATGTCCAGGTATCACCAGAAGAATCCAAATACATGTTAATTTCAGGCCCGTATACTCCATAAACACACCAAGGAAATGGGGCACTACGCTAGGGTTTCTTCTATACTAATAGTAATCTCATCAACAGTACGAATGAAGTAAACCCAACGCTGCCGCTCCCGCACAACTGTGAGGCTAACCCTGGTGCGGATGGTAATCCTCCTCGGCTCCAATATATGGATCCTCACCGACGCCACTACCCGGAGGGTAGTATGTGGAATCATAGTCCGCCTCAAGGGATGTGCCATCGTAGTCCTCGGTACCTGTAATATAATCTAAGAACATTTGCACAAAAGGAATGAGTTCGAAGAACTCAGCAAGGAAGTTATTTCATAATTAGAAATCATACACATTCTGAACATATTATAATGCAATGCGATATGGAACATATGATGCAAATATGAGTCTAACTCTATGAATGCTAGTCTCTAGGGTAGACATGCTTTAAGTCATAGCACCGTACTCCTCTGGGTCGTCAGTCACTCTCCCATTTCCATATCTTGGGAATGCCCGGGGAAGATCGGTAAAGTCATCAAAAACCGTGGTAAGGGGATCGGTCACCGCTCTCTCACATCACCATTTGGTCAAGTACTGGCGCATGTCACAGTAAAGCCTAGCCCAATGCAAGTCATCTACTCAGTCGGTCAAGTCAGATTCAGATACGTCCATTCCTTGCCCTCGGCGATCCTTTCCGGTATCCTTCACACTAGAGTCAGTGAAATCCCGGATTTCGGACTCATCAACCCTATTGGTCATCCACATATAGTAAACGGGAAGCTCTCACGTCCTCTCACGGATTGGTTACCGGTCTTGAGCACCCGTGAGCCCAAGTCTATCCATATGCAACTCTACCAATAAATGGCCCCTTTCAGATATCCGTAGCATGGTTTTTGTCCCCTACCGGATTGGTTACCGGCCTAGAGCGCCCATCCAACCATACACTACCGCGGGTTGTTCGGTCTCAATGCCCTTCCGATTTGGGTCTGACACGACAAGGATAAACCTAGCCACCCAACTAGACAGTCCTATGTATGTCATCCAATAACCCGGGAGAGTGTCGATAGGCATCATCGGAGAACATCCCATACTATTCCCTCCAATGCCCAAGGACAGAAGTGTTAGTAGGACACCCCCCAATCCCAAGTCATACGTAAGCAATCACATATTCAATCTCATCATTTCTCATGCATCCAATGCATATCCATAATAGTAATCAAATCATGATATTGAAACGAATCATTATAAACATAAGCAAATTCAAATGATAAAGTAACACAACAAGAGTATAAAGATTTAAATGCTACTGTTCTAACACATATGTAACAGTCTCATAATGATTGAAAGAAAATCAAGAGATTTCATTCCTTAAATAAAACACAATTCAATATTTGATGACTTATATGTTTATGGAGATAACCATCCTTACCTTGGATGAATTGATGATGAATTGAGAATACCAAGAATAGTCCAATAGAATTGTTAAGGCCCTAAACAAGCATCAATAATAAGTTAGAAAAGAAGTCGGGAAGATCGGATGTCAATTGGTTCAAAATTGGCCAAGGTTGTTGTCTGCCAACATTTTGGTTGATGGTCTTTGGTCGATGGTATCGACCAAAAGGATCGACCAAAATTTCCTTCGAGATAGAAATGTAGATTTTGGGGGTTTTCATCCGAAATGAGTTTTCCGGTGTTCTGATCAATCTGAAACTTGGAGGCATACTTAACAATAGTAGTAGGACACTATAAATCAAGAAATTTACCCAATCCAATGGTCTAAACAAAAAGCCCCAATTTGAGCTATCAAGTTCAAGTGATAAACATCATGGCATGAGTTGGAATTGATTGCATTGATGAGGAATGGCATGTAATAGTTAGAGGAACTAATAGAAATTCAATTGGAATCATATGGCAATGTTAAACATGAACATAATACATCCTATAACTCAGTTTGGTACCAAATGGCATGATGTTAATAGATAAATCATAGAATACATATGCTAGGCATGAGATAGAAGCATAGCATCAAAGAATAGTTAAGGAAATCATGGATTGAACATGAGTAGACACTTGGAGTGGTGGTTGCAAGGTTGCAGCACCATTCCAAATGTCTCATCAGCAAGATGGCAATAGAAAAGAGTAGAAAATGGTAGGGTAGAGAGTGGAATGATGATTCATACCTTAGTGTGGAAGATGAAGACAAGAATCAATGATAAACAAATAGTTTTTGATGAGGTGCCCTTCACATTAGCCAAGGAGCTGCTTTGGGAAGCTCTCCCCACATTTTCAGGTTAGAAAATGATTGCAATAGGGCTCAAGGCTCGAGGTTATAATAAATAGAAAAGGAATATTCCATGGAATCATTAACTTGGCAGACTGGGATATTTTGGTCGATGGTCCTTGGTCGATGGTATCGACCAAAATATTTCCAGCAGAAAACTAAGGTTTATAACAGCAACTTCAAGTAGGGTTTTGAAAGGCTACACAAGGTCAATTTGAGTGAGGTTTTCTTCTACAATTTAATCAAGAAGTCTAGTTCCGGGGAGTACCTTCGGATTGTGCATAGGAGATTATTTGGTACATCAACTATATTAATCTTCTCCGATGCGCAGACTTTCCTTAAACACTGACAATGCATTTAAGCAAGGGGTATCATTGTCAATGCCCATGGGCTCAGTCTCCGAATCATGATCATCAATCAGAATGGTCCATAAATCTCTTCTTCCACTGCTTCGGGTCTTCGGACCTGAATACAACAGTGGATCCGGGTCAGGGTCAAGGTTAGAATAGGGCTGGATATTACATTTTTCCCTAGCCCGGGAGATGAAGCAATTTAGTGCGGCCACTCTCCCGATTAGGCATTGGACATCTTTTACCGTTCTCGGGGGCTGCATATCTACTAAAGCCTTGGACTTCCCGAATGACACCCCAAATGCACATTTGTCAGGGTTTACCAGCATTCAGTAGGTTTGTAACATGTCAAATGCTTCTTCTAAATCTGGTAAGTGTTTTGCCCAAGCCAAGCTTTTCACGAGCATGTCATCGACTTACACTTCCATATTCCTCCCAATTTAGTCTTTGAAGATTTTGTTTACGGCTCTCCGGTAGGTTGCCCCTACTGTTTTCAACCCGAATGGCATTACCCAATAGAAGTAGCTCTCTCGATCTATCATGAATGAAGTGTGTTTCTTATCATCCTGGTCCATCAGTATTTGGTTGTATCCGGAGTATGCATCCATGAAGATGAGAACTTTTTGGCTGGCAGTTGCATCGATGAGCAAGTCTATATGGGGTAATGGGTAGCAGTCTTTCGGGTAAGCTTTGTTGAGGTATGTGTAATCAATGCACATCCTCCACTTCCCATTTGTGTTCTTGACCATTACCACATTCCTTTCTAGGTCGGACACTCAATCAGCTCAATAAAGCCCGATCGCTCTAGTCTCTCCACTTCTACTTTGATTGTCTCGTGTTTTTACAATGAAAAATTCCATCTTCTTTGGATGACCAGGATTGCATCCTTCTGAATCCATAACTTGTATTCGGCTACCCTCCTCTCAATCCCGGGCATGTCTTCTACCGACCAAGCAAAAACGTCTGAGTTATCCCTTAAGAATTTGATCAACTCTTTCTTGAAGGGTTCAAGTTGTTCTGCCCCAATCATCGTCCCATGCTTTGGGTGATTCGGTTGTAGCTAGATTCTCTCTAGTTTTTCCACTGGTTCAGCCCTTTGCATGTTGTCCTTGTCCCGACCATCTCGGATTTCAATGGTTAGAGCATTTTCCGATCTCTCGGACCTTCATTTCTGCTTCAAGTAATTGACATAACACAGTCGGGACGTGGACTGGTCGGATTTACACTCCCCTACTCTAGCCTTGGATGGGAATTTCAGCTTCATGTGCTTGTGCAAGACCACTGCTTCCAACATCTTGAGAGTTGGTCACCTGAGTATCATGTTGTATGTTGATAAGTCCCAGACCACCATGAAGTTAACCTGAACAAGCGCATCCCAGAGTGAGGTCCTGATCATTAGGTCACGCTGGATCGTTCCTTCTGCAATGGTTGAAGATCCTGCGAAACCGTATAGGGGGGTTGCACAAGGAGTCATCCTCCTGTCTTCAAGTTTGAATCTTTTGAAGGCTTCATATGATAGTAGATCGACTGAAGAGCCAGTGTCGACTAGGACCCGATGAACCTCCCGATTGGCTAGTTTTATCTTTATGACAACAGTGTCGTCGTGAGGAGTGGCTATCCTGTCTAAGTCTTCATTGGTGAAGGTAATTGGGTCAGGACATGATTGATATTTCCTTTTCCTTGGGAGGTGTACAGACCCCAAGAACCGAGCCTTTTGCTTTGCTTTCATGATCAATTCGACCGTCGTTCCTCCTAAAATAATGTACATGGGAGTCTTCTCTTGCAAGCGTCCGTGTTGTGGCCGTAGTCTTTGTGAAAATGGCAGTACTTATTCATGTCCTGATCTTCACGTCGGGAGTGCATCTTCTCAGGCCACTTTAGGGATTCCTTATCCTAGATTTGCATGAAGATCTCCGAAGGTTTGGCATTGAGAGGAGTGTTGCCTTCCCGACCAGATCCTGAGTCTCTTGTCCACCTTCCTTTGATTCCTTTTTCCTAGGCATGGGATTGCCTGTCTCTCTCCTTGTCGGGCTTGAGTTCCTTATCAGCCTTCACCCAAGCATCTATCACTGGCTTGTTTCTAGCACTTACATAGCAGGGCTCCATAAGTCTTTGGTTTGTCTGATAGTAGGACCTCCAAGAGCTTCTTGTGGGTGATGCCACTCCACAAAGCAATGTATGCCACCTGATCGTCTAGTTCTTTGATCTCGATAGCCACTTCATCAAAACGCTTCAAGTAGTCCCGAATGGACTCATTCCTGCCTTGCTTGATGGTGAAAAGGCTGTCAAAGGTCTTCTTGCTCTCGATCACACTCCTGAACCTAGCTATGAACTTCCTAGCCAATTCTTTGAAGTTGTTGATAGAGCCCGGCTTCAGGTTGCGGAACCATTTTATTGCCGGTCCCTTTAGAGATGCTGGGAAGGTGAGGCAAAGTAGCTCATCCTCCCGACCCAAGATATTCATTACAGATTTGAATAACTGATATGTTCCTTCGGGTTGGTCTTCCCTTCGAACAGGGTGAAGGTCGGCATGATGATGTTGACCGGGAGAGGCATGTTCATTATTTCATCCGAGAAAGGTTCCTGATCCACTACATCAAAGTCCTCATCATGATCCCGATCCTCCAGTTTCTTCTCGACCTCCGCTAGCCTCTTTTGTGGTTGATTATGTCCTGATTGATTCTTCCCAAACGACATAGTGCTTGCCTGGATGGATCGTAACCGAGAGGTTGATATTGTCGATCGGATATGTTCGCATCCTTAAGGATGGCTTTCTCCTTCTTGGTCATTCTCGCCAGGTCGACTTCTTTGGGGGAGATCTTGGGTTTTTGCTGGGTCCCGAGAGTAAATTGAAGGTGCTAACCCTGGTACCATTCCTCGGTCTTCTCTCCGTTTGGGTCCCAAACCGTACCTCTCGTAGGTTGTTGGCTTGGTTTGAGCTTGACGGCTAAGTAGCCCTTGTCGTCCGAGTGGCTTGCTGTAACCTTTCTGCTTGAGTGTTGCATGGAGGTCCCTATTGAATTCCTACCTGATGTACTAGTCCACATAGCACTCCCTACAACTCAAGCATTCCTCTCCGGATCTCATCCAAATCTGCAACTATGGCAGATCCCTGGGGTCCTGCTAACGTACCTTCCTTGAGAGGGTTTTGGGCAACTTGGATTTCTTCGTCCTAATCATCCTCCCGGTTGGAATGTTCACCTCCATCTTCCTGAAGGTTTTGATCGTTTGGGTTTTGGTCCCCAGTTATAGTATTTTGCCGGGTAGTTCGTCCGGTATTGTTTGTTCATCTTGTCATGACTTGTTATCTTTCCCACTGATGGCGCCAAAGATTGTTGCATCTAAGATCTAACCCTGGTCCCGACCTAAGTGAATTGACTCCCGATTGAGGTCCTGACTATGAAGAAGATAAGACCTACAAAAGAAGTTAGACGAGGGCCGGCTTGGATGCCGTGACCCCGCCTTCAATGGCTAAGTCAATCGAGGGTTAGATTAAGGTCCCGAGCGAGTGCTGCTCAGGGATTAACCAGAAAATGTTCGTCTCCTTACCTAAGGGTTGAGACCTTGTTCAATAGTGTGTAGGTTACCTTACTAGACCGATAGGGTCCGGAGCACTCACCCACCTAGCTGTTTCTGGGGTAGACCTTCTATTTATGTTGGTGTTTCCTTCTTTGCCTTAGCGTGGATGGAGCATTCCATATTAGTCAAGTTTGACCACGATAAGTCCCAGCCATACAGCCGGGTGATTGCCCAGTTAAGAATCCAATCCGATCAGTCACGTGCACGTTTGCACATGTGCATCTTATCTGTAATAGTATGCACTTCAATTCTATTGTTTTCTCATTTGTATTGAGGACTATGCTTATATTAAAGTTGGGGGTGGATATTGGAGATGATACTTTTGAGATTATACTTTATACTCACTAGGCTGAAAAAAAAATTTCTAGAATTTTTCAAAATCAGAAATTTTTTCAAAAGCAAAATTTTCCAGACTTTTCAAAACTTTTTTGGTGGTTGGGGCTTAGTTGTCTAGTTAGTACAGTAAAATAGAAGGAATGGATGGCATTAGAACCTCTAGTCCTATTTAGTGTTCCATGTTTTAATTGTGTTCTTGTATAATTCTTTGGATAGTGTGAACTTTGTTAAACGTCAGATGAGTATGTGAACCACTTTAACCCTGATTTTGTGGCCAACACTTTGAGTACAAAACCTTACTATTAAGTCATGTGTACTTGGGGATTTCTGAATAACATTTGTAATTAATTTTTCTTGTTTAGTCAACATACTAGAATCCACCTTGATCTCATTTTGAAGCAAAATTCATAAGACTACCACTTGTTTAGGGTTATGATATAGGCCATTCTTTTTTAGATAAATTTTGAAACAATATATTCTCTTCTATTTAGTTCCACCCCTACCATATTTCACTTCATCTATTATTTTAATGGAGATGCACATAGTGTATTTGTTGATATTTCATGGGCAACTCTCCCAAGTTGTATGATCCCTTGGATAGATCGAAAGTAACTTTGAATTTTTAAAAGCACGGGGAGAGTTAAAACATTGTGAGTAGATCTTCCTGGCAAACGCTTGGAAAGGTAATTAATTGAGAGTCATGTTATGGGTGTAGGATATGTCTTGGGCGGCTTCTTGGGAGAGGTGTTATTGCCTTGAGAAAAAAATAATAATAAAAAAGGGTGCTTTAATATGGTCATTTCCATGCATGTATTATATTAGTCTTTTTCAACATTACTTCCATCTTCAAAAGTCCTTTTGACCTTGTATAAGTGATTGCTTTTCATTAATGGAGAGACGTATGTTAGACTAGACATATGAAAATTGTCCTTGGACTAGGGAGTTATAGGTTGAATTTGGGATCTCAAATGTACATACAATTGACTGGTTAAGGTCTACACACACGCAATCAAAGTCTGGATTTTGGGATATGTGTACTCATTTCTTGATTAGTTCATTTTATATCTTTCTTTCAATTATGGTTGAACTTGACGGAGATTGAATTGAATTAAGATGAGTTTTTGTCTGATCATAATGCTTGCTCGAGGACAAACAAATGTTTAAGTTGGGGGTAATTCTATAGGTTCATTTCATGCATATTATTTTGACTTGTTAATTGGCTATATTTTTATGTGTTCACAAATATTTTGTATCATTTTACCTAGTATTGCATGCAAATGAACATCAGATGCACTCTCCTTGAATATAAGTAATTTTGATAATTAATATTTATCCTGGCAAATCCTAATTCAAATTTATTTTCTGTGCTTGTAGTGAATCATCTTAGTACTTGGACTCCTTCAACAACTATGATTTGCTTGGAGCAGTTAATGGAGTTTGAAGGTTGATCAAAAAAGGAAAAAGAGAAAAAGAAATCCTATTCAGAGAAGGAAGAGGGAGAAATTCCATTTTTGAGTGTGTTTTGTCTAATTTGGTCAAATCCTTCATCAGATGCTCATCCAGCGTCTGATTGAGCTGATTTTTGGACAAGAGCTTCATGACTTTTGATCTTCAAATCCAACGGTAGGATTGTTATTTGAGATCTCTAAGTCAATGCGACTTATATACCACCTAGACAAGCGAATTTCTTGGTTGAGTCAGATAAGGAACTTAGAGTTTGTTTCAAACTGTATCAGATAGAGTTAAGGAATTAAATCCTATGTAATCTAGGAAAGCACTCTTTAAAGGGGAGCAAACTCCATCCATAAGGGAAGAATTTCATAGAGAGCTATTGGAGATGTTTTTGGAGGAGCAAATGGCAATAGACCTTTCTGCTAGGCTGCTACGTTGGGCGAACTTTGGAGCTGCTACTGGAGTTTCTTCTTCACCTGATCTAGAGTGATGTTCCCCTATCATTCTTCTTCTTCTCTCATGGTGTTCTAAACTTCAATATCTAGAGTGTAGATGGATCTTTACATGAATTAATTTATTGATTTCTCTCTTTCATGCAATACAATCCTCTACTATTCGCTTTCAAAAATTTTGTTCTTAATGTTTGAATGCCATGCCAACATTCATGAATTTTGTGGTATATTTTCATACATGTAACAATGGAGAATAAATGCTAGAGCTAGGGTTGAAGACTTATAAATTACATCTAACGCGTAATAGGTTTTAGTCCACATTGTGTAGGGATTCTGTGTTTCATGCAATGCATTGAATTAAGCTTCGGTGCATAAAAGGTAGAAGGAATTTGATGTTTTAGGGACCCTCAAGAGTAACAGGTGGGGTGATCTAATTTAGTAATCTTGTCAGCAAGGTTAGAGAGTAAGTTGATTGTGTGAAGGGGAGGGATTGATAATTTATGACATGTTTGGAAAAATCAAAACTCGAGTATTTTCATTAATTGATTTGCTTAGTGTTTTCATTTGTGTTTTTGTTAGTAAAATCAATAGCTAATCTTAGTTAATTTTCATTTTTGATCGACTAGATAATTAAAGGTGTTTTTTAAGGTTGTACGTAATTTGACTCTTTTCGATCCTCTTGGGAACTACATCCCTCTTACTTCTGCGACCTCGTGCACTTGCAAGTATGAATGCGACAGTGAGTATCCAAGAACTTGAAGATATGATTGAGCAGATATACCATGTAGCTCACATTCCACTAGAGATTTGTGAAGTTTGGCAGTCGCAACATGTTTTGCATTCCTCTATCTCTTCTACTTATGCTTGAACTTGGAATGAATACACCAACCCACATATTGAAGTCCGAGGTGATTGTTGAATGCAACTGAGAGAAGATTACATTCCCGACTAGAAGCTCATCATCAAATGCTGTCAATTTGAAAATGATTGTGTCCATTAAGTTCATCATATCTTTGTATCGGTTTACATGCATGCTCAACGACCGTGGCCAAGTAGACATATTGTTATCATTTGCAATTGTCACCATTTTAGAAATTTTGAGAATTATGAGCATTTATTATGATGAATTACTCAAAATGGTTGGATTGAAATCAGTCTGTAGGAGAAATCTAGTTATGTCAGATAGACGGAGGTGATGATCGGGAACAAATTACAGTTTAATTCAACACTCTTGTTCTTGAATCTTGAGTCGAAGACAAGTGCATGCCATTGGGGATCGATGTAGGTAACAAAACAATTCACCATGAAGCAAAATCAGGAGCCATGAGCAGAGACACAAAGTTATAAGAATAGTAGGAGGGTTTTGGAATAAAATAAAGGAGAAAAGATAAGGATTTTTCATAAAAATAAGAGTTTTTTACCACTGGCCCACTTAAGTGGGGATGGAATTTCAGGCTCCCCCCTTATGTTGAAAAAATTATTGGTGACCCACTTTTGACAAATGACAATATTAATTGTTATTCACTATTAAATGCATGGAACCTTTATTTTGATAACTAATTCACTGAAATGACCTTAATGCCCTTCATGGGGTGTTTATGACTATATTACCTCCCATATCTAGGTAGGTGAAGGGATTCCCTCTTCTTTCCATACTTAAAATTACCTATCACACCCCACCTGAAGGTATCAGACCTGCCTCGACAACCGGTGGGTGTGATCCATAGCCACAAGATCTCTAGTTACAGTATCAGTAATAATAAATATACACAATGCCATAATCAAAAGCAAAGAACAATTCAATAATTAATTAATTAATTAATTAATAAATGGTTCTAAAATCCAAGGGAAATGTATCAAAGGAATGTATCAGCATAAGCAAAAACTAACATTGTCTTTTATCAATTTAGGATGCTCTTCTTCTAACTTCTCAATAAATGGAGTCATGAGACCCTCCTTCATAGACTTATCCAAGTGACGGACAACCCTTTTCCCATCAATAGGTGCCATAAGAGCACTCTATGCACCTGTAGGAAGCTTCGTGTTGATCAAAACCAGGTCCCATTGGCGTCTCAAATACCTCTTGAGAGGAGTTCTCCCATGCATAGGGAAATTCTTCGGTTTCTGCAAAACATCTAAAGAAAACAAAGATAATCCACAAGGATGAGTTCTAATGAACTTAATAAGGCAACAATTCCATATATGAACTACAATTATATCATAAGCAAAGATGAAATAGTGAAATGCTGAGTTATGGATGCATTAAATAAACTAACTATCCAAGTCTCTATCTAGGCAAACATGCTTTAAGATATTACGCTAGCCCTCCTCTGGGTAGGTCTCATCAATCTGATCCCTCATGGACTTGCTACCTCTGTTGGGATCACGGGTAAAGGGTTACGGCCTTCATCATCAACCATGGCTAGGTTAAGTCCACACTCTCTCACCACAACCATTGATTTGAGTATTGGTGCATGTGGGAGATTCTAAACCCAATGCAAGGTCCTATGGTAACACGTTACATGTGGTCCAGATACATTTCCTCATGCTTAGTGCACTGTTGTACTAGTATCATTTTCCACCTAAGAATGTAAATACTCACAGATTGATTACCTCTGTTGGACCTCATTCCTTAACCCTATGGTCATGCACATATTGTTGGGGCAGAAGCTCTCATGTCCCCTCACGACACCCAAGTCGTCTTTTGGGTGCCCATGAGTCCAACTCTAACATATGCAACCCTGTCATTATATGATAAATAGTGCACCATTGAGTCTCTTCACGGACTGGTTATCTCTTTTGGATGACACAAAGTCACGTCATTGCTATCACGGATCACTCGACTTCAATACCTTTTCCAAAAGGGTAGTAGCATGTATGGGTACCTAACCATGCAATTTAGACTTCCTAGTCATGTAGGACAACAACCATGGTAGTCTTATAGGCATCACCAAACATATCATTCCTTAATAAACAACATTGTAAAATGCATCAATCATCATTCATGACACATCATTTACAAGTAAGCATGCATAAAAATGATTACAATAGGATATAAGGTTAATGACATGTTTAGAAAAGTAAACAATTCACACATCAATTCAACTATATATGCAATTGTATCCTTACCTGTGTCAACGGAAAAGTGCTGAAAAACGTGATACATCTCCCAAGCAAATACACCGACAGATTCCAGAAAACCCCTAGATTTTTAGATCATAGAATTACATTAGGGTCAGGGAGTCAAACTAGGCAAAGACAACATCAACACAGCCTTAGGAAACTGACCGGTCAGTTAAGGCGGTTGGTTGGTTGATCGACCGTCCTAAGCAACCACCCAAGTCTCGAGCAAAATTCCAAGTCCGAAATTCAGACTTTTGATCACCCATCCTGATCTGATTTTGGGTTAATCCAAGTCCAAACTATGTTCTTAGAACTTCAGATAGGTCACATAGACTACATATCTCAAAGAGGAGAAAATTAAATCTAAATCATCTTCTTCAATAAGATCTGCCATTGAATCGGATATAAAATCCATTCCTTTTGGCTTGATCCAATCAAGATCATCAATGGAAAGAGATAAACTCATCCAAACCACCACGACACAACTAGAGAAGGAGTAACTACTCTCTAAAAAGATAAAATTCAATAGATTAAGAGAGTGGTTAAACTTACCTCCACTTGGATCCAAAACTCAAAGAGAGTTCCAAAGATTCTCCGCAAAAAGAGGTTCCTTCCCACCAACCATGTGTGCTCTACCTTCACTCAGTCCACAGTAGCCTTTATGAATAAAATAATATAAAAATAGGTCATGGAAGACTTTAAATAGGGTGTTGGGGCAAATCAGGGATTTCCGGCTGGATTTTCCAATCGATTGCCAGGGTGGCCAGTCACTTGGTGTGAAACCCAGCCCTAACCTTGACCCGGAAACCTTGTTATTTGTAGGTCCGATGACCCGAAGTAAAGTAAGAAGTCAGCTTTGGGCCATCCCAGTAGAGGACTTGGTGTCTGGCTTTGAATCCATGAAGGTTGATGATGAGGTTCTATTTATGGAAACTGAATCCTGATGAAGATCTAATTAGTTGATGGACTTGGAGTGCTCTCTATCTTGGTTTGAAGGCATTTCTACCTACTAGGTAAGTCACTTGACTTGTGTGCAAAACCCCTTTAGGTTTGGATTTGATCTGGGCCTTCAATTCCCCTGTTTTGGCCTTCTTTGTCGCATTGGTCGACTGATTGGTCGATCGGGCCAGTCGACCAATCCACTCGACCAATGGGTGCTGTCTTTGGCAATTAGGTTGATTCTTGCTCTATTTAAGTCTAACCTCGAGTCCACTTCGTATTTGCTGCCTCCAAACCCTCTGGAACGAACCAAAGACCTCTGCAAGTCATCTCTCTTGCATCCTTGGAGTTTTCTTGGCGGATCTTCGTCGGAACTCTTCTTTTTGCATCAAAAGGTATGTCTACTCTCTCTTCTTCTCCTACATCTTTGTTTTTCTTTCCTTTTTGAGTTGAGACAGAGAAGAGATGCTGCATCCTCTGTTGCAAACATCTCTCGAACATGTTCTCATGATCATCCTAAGGATTTAAGGCTAGAACAATGATCTTAACCATGATCATTGCAAGCTTTTGAAGGATTCATGATCAAACCATGATTTAATCTCTGTTAATTTCCTAATCTGAATTCTGATCTCTTTGGATCTTCTTTCATTGATCATGTTAGTGGTTAATGGTTGTGTTTTCTTTCTATGATCCATAATCCATAGAATTCTAGTTGCTCTCTTCTACCTTACTATGTGTTCTTCATGATGCATGATAGTACATATATGGTAGGTTTTATTTCCTTATTTAGATTTATGCTTCTAAGCCTTATTCCATGAAGACCTATGCATGTTTTCATGTTTTCATTACCAAAAGCAATGATCCATCCTCCTATAGTTCTTGTCTTTGTTTTCTATTTCAAAATTCATCAAGATCCATGTTTGATTTATTTATGGTAACTTTTTGTTTCCTAATTTGGATCTTGATACCTTGATTTGATTAGTGTTTTGAGGTCCCCTATATGCTAGAATACTACTGATGTAGTCTACCCCTTGATTAGTACCCTCTTGAACCATCAAATTCGGATTTCATATCTCAAAACTCTGATTTTCTAAGCTATCGTCCGCATTGGTCGACTGATTGGTCGATGGACCACTCGACCAATCCACTCGACCAATGAGTACAGCAACTCCGAATTGGTCTGCGTTTCGGATGTTTTGATATATTTTCTGTTAGGGATCTTTCCTAATATGTTGTATATACTTGTTTAGGACCTTCTTCTCAAGTTTGCCAAGATCTTACTTGATTTCTTAGGATTCTTTGCGAGTTATAAAAGGTAAGGATGGTTATTTCCTTAATTACATAGATAGCATGAATCTAGTTTCTATATTTGAATATCATTGATATGTTTCCTAAATTAGATTCTTACAATGATATACTACTGTTGCATAACTTTGATTACAGTAGCATTACTTATTCATATTGAATTGATTCATGTATGATTTACTTACCAATGTTATACAAGTGATTGTAAATATTGATTTCTTTCCATATATGGAGTTACCATATATGTGATGATATGAATTGATGCATGTGTATGCTTACGTATGGTTTGGAAAGGAGAGGTGTCCTTTTGACACTTCTGTCCTTGGACTACTACGGGAATATTATGGGATGTTTCCGGAGATGCCCTCTGGACACCTTCCTAAACTGTTGGATGACATATCTAGGATTGTCTAGTAGTGTTTGGCTAGGATGTCCTGTTATGTCAGACCCTAATCGGAGGGGTATTGAGACCGAACGACCCGTGGTAGCAATGGGGATTCATGGGCGCTCAAGACCGGTAACCAACCCGTGAGAGGACAGGAATCACATTGTGGGGGCCATTTGTTGGTAGGGTTGCATATGGCTAGACTTGGGCTCACGGGCGCTTAAGACCGGTAACCAACCCGTGAGAGGACGTGAGAGCTTCCCGTTTACCATATGTGGATAACCAATAGGGTTGGTGAGTCCATAGTCAGGGACTATGAGGACTCTAGTGTGAAGGATACCGGAAAGGATCGTCAGGGACGAGGAATGGAAGTATCTGGATCTGACTTGATGTAACCAAGTAGAAGACCTGCATTTGGCTAGGTATTACCCTGACATGCGCCAAGATTTATACCAAATGGTTGTGAGAGAGTGTGTTGACTTAACCCCCTGCCAAGGTTTGTCCTGAGGGATGAAGGACCCATTACCAATCGGTCGCCCGAGATATCTTAAATGGTTGGAGGGAATCCAAGATATCTTAAATGGTTGAGGATGTGAGTGGACTTTCCTAAAGAAGTACGGTGCTATGACTTAAAGCATGTCTGCCAATAGAGACCAGCATACTTAGAGTTAGATTCATTCATTCATTGTTTGTCTCATATCATTTGCATTTATGATTGTTCTGGAATCCTGCCATTTATGTTATTATGGATTTTAACTGCCTTACTGAGTTTCTTTGAAACTCATTCCTTTATTGTACAATGTTGTTAGACTATCCTGCAGGTGCGGAATACTATGACGGTCCCTATGAGGAAGCGCAAGGCGAAGAGACATATCTCCAGGAAGGTGATTGCGGTTACCACAATTACTCTGAAGATCCCACGGGTGGTTATGCTCCGTACGATGCTTAGTCCGACCATTGAGTGGAAGCGTCCTTGTGCCATTTATGAGATCTACACCTACAAGGATGTCGTCTACAAAGTGGAGAATAATTTAGTTACCCAATGTACTTGCTACTGGGATTAGCTTTTATCTAGTTTATTCTTTCGAGCTACTTTTCCGCTGGGTGTAAAGTGGGATTTTTGCTTCACTTTACTTATCTGTTTGACACTCTGATTATATCTATTATTCTAATTCATTTATGATTCATTCTTTCATTATTGGATCTATGATTTATCTTCCGCACTCTTGTTATGATTGTTCATGATTATGTTATTGTTTATGTGGGAGGTTGATCACTCGATACCTGATCTTCGGGCTGTGGATCACACTCTCGGGTATGCCAGATAGGGTACCGGCTGGGAGGGCGTGACACTTGGTCAATCGACCGCCTTAAGCAACCGCCCCTAGTACTTTTCAGTACTTGGGCATTTTGCTCTCTAGTTGATCCCTAACTCTGTTGTGACCTTAACCAAAATGTGGAGGAGTCTTACCTTGCTCACGGACATCTCCCAACTCGACCTTTCTTGCAGTGGCGATGATCTTGATTGGATCAGGCCAAGAGGATTGGATTTTATATCTCATTCAATGGCGGATCTAATCGAAGAAGATGATTTAGATTTAATTTTCTCCTGTCTGAGATATGTGGTCTAAGTGACCTCTCTGGAGTTCTAAACTTACCTCCACTTGGATCCAAAAGTCAAAGAGAATTTCGAAGATTCTTATGGAAAAGAGGTTCCTTCCCACCAACCACATGTGCTTTGCCTTCACTCAGTCCACAACAGCCTTCATGAATAAAATATTATGAAATTAGATCGTGGAAGGCTTTAAATAGGGTGTCAGGGGGAAATTAGGGCTTTCGGCAAGATTTTCTAATCGACTGCCAGGGTGTCCAGTCACTTGGTCAATCGACCGCCTTAAACAACCACCCCTAATACTTTTCAGTACTTGGGTATTTGCTCTCTAGTCGATCCCTAACTCCGTTGCAACCTTAACCAACATGTGGAGGGGTCTTACCTTGCTCACAGACATCTCCCAACTTGACCTTTCTTGCACTGGATATCCATTTGCCTAGTCCATTCGGGCTCTGGATGGATCTTCTTCCTGTTCCTAGTAAGGTAGGTTCTTTACCAACAATATCTAGATCCAAGGGTTCTGGGGCTGAAATATGGGCTTTAGTCCAAATGGCCCACAACTTTTTTCAGCTAGAGCTTCGAGTACTCGGACCTACAAGTCGGGTTTGGGTTAGGATTATAGGAGTTATTACATTACCAAAATTTGCCCACCACCCCTCCCCCTATCGACAACCATTGCCTCCACCTTTCCCATCCCCCTACAAAAAAATAAACCCACCATCTCCCCCCCCCTTTTATGGAGACATTCATGGATTGTAGTGAGATATCAAGAAGATTCTAGAGCCTAGGAGTCTAAAATCCAGCAAGAAGAGGTAATTTCACCCACCACCCTTGTGTCTGCAATGCTACAATTGCACAATGCATGTCAAAATCCAACAAAGTTATTCCTTCGATATATGTATCCTCTCCTTTCTCTTGCACTCCATTAATGGTCCAAGAGCTTCTTTTGGGGGGGGGGGGGGGAACAAAAATAAAAAGAAAAGGAAAAACTCAAACCACCCAAAACTTCCCTCCCGTTCTTGTTCATTTTAAAAGCAGAGACAAGAGGGCTGGTACAAAGCTTTAACTTCTTCTACATCGAAGCTTTCTTATTAGGGTTAGAATCAAAATGAAATCCACAAAAATGAATTCTTGTTTCATTCTTTGACATTGATAGATAGAAGACAAGAAGCCAAAAAAACCCTAAATCAAATTCAGAATTGAATCCCTCAATAGAAAAATCAAGAGGCATTTTTGTATGCAGTTGTTGCAAGGGAACCAAGTAAGCCGAAAGGGTTGGATCATCAATCGCTAAAAGAAACCCTAGAACTATCTATAGAGGTATTCTTGTATGTGAACACAACTCTAGGATTGTTGTGGGAAAAAGAGAGGAAAAAATGAAATTGTGGTAAAGAGGTTTCTGGCAGGGGACGATGGTGGTGATTTCCTGCAAGGAGTGGTGGTAGCTAGCAAGGGAGGGGTGTGGTGGTGGGTAGTTTTCAAAAAAGTGAGGTATGGGAAGAAGATGGATGAAGGGGGACTTTCTTCACCCACCTAAGGGTTAGGTATGAGAGCATAATATGGTCATAAGACCCTTTTAGGGCACTAGGGTCATTTTAATGAATTGGTTAATAGAATAGAGGCTTGCATCTAGTAGTGGGTAATAAGTATTATTGTCTAAACCAGTAAATGGATAGCCAAAATCCGCCTCCGAATTCACATTCGTATTTGTTTAAGGGTGTCCATATCCAAAAATTTTCTTATCGAAAAATATCCTATCTGTCCGATAAGCAACCGGATCCGAATTCGGATAATTGCTTATTGGATCGGATAATATCTGGATAAAAATTTATTTGGATACAGTAACGTATTCAACATTTTTTTTCTCTAAAAAGGGATGATAATTGGATACGGAAACCGGTAACCGGATAATCAAAAATAAAAAATTATCCAGTTAGAGTAAAGTATTAAACATTAGTTTCTCTTAAAAAGAGTTGATAATCGGATTTCGGAAACCGGTAATCGGTAATTGGAAATTGAAATAAAAAAAATAAAAAATGGCGATCACCAATCAATAATCGGATAGTTTATTGGATCAGATGATTATCAAATATCTAGTAAAGTTTCGGATTCAAATTCGGATGCCTTCTTTAAATTTCCACTGGATTCGGATTCCGATAAAGATAGCGGTTTTGCTAATTGAATTCGGATTCAGATGCTGGTGTATCCCAGCCCCATTTACAAGTCTAATATTGACATTTGTTAGAAGTGGGTCACTAATAATTTTTTTCAACATAAAGGGTGAGTGTAGAGTTTTACCCACACTTAAGTGACCACTGATAAAAAAAAATAATAATAAAAAAATTAAAAAAAAAAAAAAAAAAAACTCTACAAAAATAATGTACTATTACTATTATACCCTCCATTTGGATTGAGGTTTTAAGCAGGGTGCGAAATTTTGCTTGGTTCGCCGCCCAGCGAACTGGGCGGTATGGCGAAATCTCGCTAATATTTCGGCGAGATTTCGCCCATAGTTCGGTAAATTTTGCCCCCCAATTTGGGGGGGGTATTTTTGGTCAATTTGGGCTGAAACTTAGTGTCTACCCTAATTTGATGCCAATAAACCCAATAGAATGACTGGTTTTGCCTAAAACCTCACCCAAATTGGTGTTCTCGATCGGCATATACCCGACTGTAATTCTACAACATTATTTTAAACAATTAAACAAACATAAATATGCACAATGATAATAGAGTGATAAACATCATTAAAAAAAACTATTATACTAGTATAAAAATACAAGTATACAACTACATACTTGTCAATAGTCAATACCAAGTACTATGCCTCAGTGGATCCGTTAGCTCTGTGTTCTATGATAGTGTGGTACAAGGCCCAAAGGCTACAATTTCAAGCCTACGCTCCATTATTTTTTTGAAGTCACTCCAAGACATCTCATGCTAATGGTTGTTGACATACAAAGAAACCAGAGCTCTGTAATTGGCATCATCTATGGTTGGAAAACTACTCCCATCAGGGGGTAATGTGAACAGAGCTCTTCAATTGACACCGTATGATCGAAAGGATATCGGTATGCTATCTCCAACATAGCAGTTGTCTTCGAGCCAAATGGAGGCATAAATGGGACACTTTGATGATGATGACTACCCCAACCATCATAACCCCCATATGTGCTGCCATCTTGTGAACCCAAGCACATGGAAGATCCATCATTATACCCATGGTAGTGAGAACTCCTAGAAGATAGGTATGTATCATTGTGTCCATAAGCAGAAGGGACACCATAGCCATAAGCAGGTGTGGAGCCTACAGACTCCTCAAAGCTCATGGACCATATCACTCCCGAAAACCTGTCCATCAGATCAAAATAGCCGTATGTGCCATACGATCGAGTATCGTCACTAAAACCATAGCCAGATGGCCTGTACCCATGCATGTGTTGCTGCTCCCCCCCCCCCCCCCCCATTAGCCTCCCCCTCCCTGGCCAAATGTAGCTTGTAGGACAACCAGATAAAGCTCACCACAATGTTCGTCATCCTGGGTGGCATGCGTGTATGAAGTCTCTCTAGTGTATCTCTAGGGGGGATGCTGTGTCTCTGATAATGCAACATGTAATTGCTCATGTACTCCTCCACCACCACCACCAAGACCATCATCATCATCGTCATCATCCCTCCGAGTCTGACTGGGATTGGGAGCAAGGGTGTCATCTTGTCATCCTCGTGTGTGCCAGGCTGCACCAACCAATCCTCATCCATAGTGGCGGCAACCGCCTATACATGTACCTGCCCCTCTCGAGATGCCATGTACTCATCTACATCAACTCCCGCAGCTTGAGCAATGATTGGGTCTGGCCTACCTCCAGGTTAGTGTAACACTGGCTCACCCTTGTCCAACAACTAATCAGTGAGTGGATGTTGCTCATCTGTAGTGACCTCAAAAATATCATTGAGCTAGATGTCCCTATCCATCTCACGGGTACCATTTAAACTGGCATGCTCTAACTTTAGTCTCATGTTGTAGTGGTAATACACGAGGTCATTCAGGCATTGACTCCCCAACCTATTCCTCCTCTAGGAGTGAATCATGCCAAATGTACTCCAGTTCCTCTTGCACCCAGAGACAGAGCAAGTCTAGGAGAGGATCTTCACTGCCACTCTCTGGAGGTTCTCTACATCACCTCCATATAGAACCCGCCACTTAGCTGCATTATCACAAATAAATTAAGTTAATACTTTAATGCTTAAAAAAAAATCCTACTTATATAATTATATACTTATATGTAAAATGTAATAATAATAGTAGTAATCATACATCTAACCTAGATCATAACTTTATCAGTTATGTAGAGCAGCAACTGAACCAAAGGCCCCCAGTGCATCCCTAAACAATTTTATCTACAATAATTTGTATTGATGGTTAGCTAAATTCTTTCACAAATAAAAAGCAAGTACTAAGTTCTAACTTCTAACCTCCATGTGGCAATTTGACTAGACCACTGGGTTTGGCTCTAACTTTGAGATAACCTCCATAACGGCACCAAGCAGGTCTGACCGCAACCCCACACTTTCACTGTACTGATATTTGGGATTGGGATAATAGGCTTCACAATTCACAAACTCACAGTTAAAGACTTAATATTTATTACAACTTACAAATTAATAATAATAACCCACACTAAATACTTACCCGCCCTATGCATCGGATGCATTAGATGAGTGGTCCATCTAGCATGCACAATGTTTAGGTAAGCAGTGCAACCTTTGGGGTTAGCTCTTTGGATTGCTACCTTCATTCGTCAAGGCCTGCATAAATGTGGGGCATAGTGGGCCCCCTCAAGGAGGAATCAATCATATGCAAGACCTTGATTATGGAATCTAAGATCTTCAGCACAATTGTCACATTCCTCCAAAACTCATCAGATGAGATTGTCGTATGTGTAGTGCGCCCACTACTAGGACTGAATTATCACAAACACATTAAGTTACTAATAAATACTACATACTAGATATTTATAGTATAAATGTATAAGAAGTTAAGAACTTGTTAAATCAAATAGTAGAGAGAGAAAAAAAATACTTAGTTTGACCAACCCATGAAAACCACTCCTCTGATGCAAACATGAATCTCAAGCCCGCCTTCCTTTCTTGAATACTGCTAAGGGCGACGAAATTTGTGGCGAATCTCTTAGGACAGGGTCACACTAGCTCACCCTCGCTTGCTCGCCTCATCATATCCAGAGTACCAGTATGATTATAGATTAAATTTGTTACCTGTCTGGCCCTCTCCACTGTGCTCTGAATAATACTGATCTTACAAATGTCCTTTAACATGAGGTTGATACAGTGAACTGCACAGGGTGTCCAATATAGGTTATATCTAGGTGTATCATCAGTACCTCACTTGCCTTCTTGAAGTTGGAGCCATTGTCGGTGACAATCTACGAAACCCAGCCCTAACCTTGACCTAGAAACCCTGTTGTTTGTAGGTCCGAAGACCCAAAGTAAAGGAAGAAGCCAACTATGGGCCATATTAGTGGAAGACATGGTGTTTGACCCAGAACCCATGGAAGTTGATGATAGTGTTCCATACTTGGAAGCTTTGTCAGATTTGGAAATGAAATTGCACCTTGATGAAGATGAGATTAGTTGATGGACTTAAAGTGTAGTTGGACATGATTTGAAGGCATTCCTCTATACTAGGTAAGCCACGTGTTGTGTTGGGAGAAGCCCATTGGATTTGGATTTGTTTTAGGCCCTCATTTCCCTGTTTTGGCCTTGCTGACATGCTTGGTTGATTGGGTGGTCGACTGGGCAGTTGACCCAGTCGACCAGCCAATCGACCAACAAGGACAGAATCTGTCAAAATACTCAATTAGGTCATTTGGTGCTCTATATAATAGAAGTACATGTTTCTTAGCCTCCTTTGTTTCTAAAACCCTTAGAGAATGTGGAGAACCTCTCTCAAAGTCTCTCCTTGGTGTGTGTGAAGAACTCTTGCAAGATTTCAAGTTCTTCATCTCTTGTTCATCTTCAAGGTTAGTAATCTCTTGTTTTCTTATTGATTTACTCTTACATGATCAAGTTCTTATTATTGTGATTATGAAGAAGGTATTGCAACCTTGCAAACACCTCTTCTACAATCTCCTATGATGAGAATGAATCTCCATTCATTCCATTCATGCTATGATATTCATACTTGATTCTTATGATTTCTTCATGAAGCCGTGATCATTCTTTCGATTAGATTTCTCTAGCATGTTAAATCTATTTTCATGTTAGTTTCAAGTATGATCTACTGATTATGTTCTACTAGAATGAGATCTTATCATCTCTAGTTCCTCTCTTGAGTTCATAGCTTGTTTTCATTGAAAACTATGATTTTTACCGAATTAGAAAGTCATGTTTTCAAATTAGTATGTATTGTTTTTGACCATTGTTAGTGTCTAATCTATGCTAGGTAGTTTTAGATTACTGTTCTTAATGATCCCTTAAAATTTCGAAGTGTTTTGAATCTCGGAAGATGAGTTTCGGATCAAAATTCAAATTTCTGCTGCGTACTGTTCAGGTGGTCGATTGGACCAAGCTACCACCCAATCGACCAAGGCTGACAGTAGCTATGTTCTTCGTCTGATTTGATTGGTTTGACCTCTGATCTTCTAGGCCTCTTTCCTAATGTTGTATCTATGCTTGTTTAGGGATTATTTGCTAAGTTTGGAGACATTCTCTTTGATCTTCGGATATCCATCGAAGTTAATTAAGGTAAGGACGGTTGTTTCCATATTAACATAGATTGCGTGAATCTTTGTTTTTATTTTGGGAATTTCATAGATTCACTACCATTCTTATACTTTATTAATATAATGCTACTGCTGTAATTAAGTACTTCAAGTATAGTAGTACCTTGTTCATGTATTTCTTGAATCATGTATGATTACTTATCCTTGTCCTTTACATATTCAATTGATCATGTTTATATGTATTATATGATGTAATATCGATTGTGTATGTTATGACTGAATTGGGAATGTGATTGATTAGGTATGATTTTGGATTGGGGAATGTCCTTTTGACATTTCTGTCCTTGGACATCAGTGGGACTAGTATGGGATATTTTTTATGGTGCCCTTAGACGCTTTCTTGGATTATTGGTTGTCATACCTAGGGCTTGTCTAGCAGTGTTTGGCTAGGATGTCCCTGTTATATCAGACCCGATTCAGAAGGGTATTGAGATCGAGTAACCAGTGGTAGCAATGTGGATTTGTGGGCGCTCAAGACCGGTAACCAACCCGTGAGAGGACATGGATCACATTGTGGGGGCCATTCATTGGTAGGGTCGTAAGTAGTAGACTTGGGCTCATGAGCGCTCAAGATCGGTGAGTATATCCATGAGAGGACATGACAGCTTCTCGTTTTCTATTTGTGGATAACCAATAGGGTTAATGAGTCCCTAGTCCGAGAGGGATTCGCTGACTCTAGCGAGAAGGATACCGGAAAGGATCCTGAGAGGGGATGAATGGACGTATCTGGATCTAAGTTGATATAACCAAGTAAATGACTTGCATTTGGCTAGGCTTTACCTTGACATGTGCCAATACTTAGACCAAACGATGATGTGAGAAAGCGGTGACCAAAACCCCAGCCATGGAATGTCCGAGACGGATGCAGGACCCATTACCAACCGAAAGAGAGTGATTTGAGACCTACCCAAAGAAGTATGGTGCTATGACTTAAAGCATGTCTACCAATAGAGACAAGCATACATAGAGTTAGACTCATACATGCATTTGTCTGTTTCATATCATATTGTATCTGTCATGTTTTGTTATCATGTTATTTATGTTGCTATGGATATAACTTGCCTTGCTGAGTTCTTTTGAAGTCACTCCTTTTTGTGTAAATATCTTTGTTAGATTATTCTACAAGTACTGATGAGTATGACAGCCAGTACTATGAAGCGCAAGCCAATGATGCATACTACTCTCAAGGTACTAGTAGTTACAAAGATTACGGTGAAGATCCCCTGTGTGATCATGCTGCGTACCAGGATTAGCCCTACCTTGGAGTGGAAGCGACCATGTTTAGTTTTTCTAGTTTATGTATATGAAGATACACTTTATAAGACAGAAGAGACCTTAGTTTAGTTTGGTTATTTCTTTTCTTTCTCTCTTTTAAGAATCAGTTGTAATCTTTCCTTTTTAGTTTTTGAGCTACATTTCCGTTGTGATATGTGGAGTGATTTTCCACACACTCTACATTTTGATTATTATATATTGGTATCATTCTTTCCGCACTCTAATTATATTGTCATTCTCTCTTCTTATCTTGATCTCTTTTTTATATTATTACACATTGATTATATCTTGTTCATAATTATGTTATTGTGTCATGTGGGAGGATGATTTCCTCGATACTTGTTCTTCGAGGTTGTGGATCACACACTCGGGTATGACAGGTAGGGTTTCGACTGGGTGGATGTGATACAATCTACACCACATTATTCTTCCCAACCTCATCAATAACATCCTGCAGGAGTCCAAGTATATATATGTGGTCCTTTGTGTGCCCAGTAGCATCCACAGATTTTTTTTTAAAAAAAGGTCCTTCTATCACAATACACCATAAAGTTGATGATAGACTTTCTTGTCGGACCGGTCCATCCGTCACACATAATAGTCCATTCATATGATCCCCACATCTCTCAAACCACTGATGTACTACTGCAGCTCCTCCTTCTCCTCAATCAGTAAGGTGGTCATCACCTCTTTAAGGGTGGGAACACGATATCCAGGACCTGCATCTGCGATAGTGTCAATCATATTCCAGTAATAAGGACCCTTTGTCGTGTTTACTGGAGCCAAACTGTAGTACATCCACTTCGACACTACCCTCTTCACTTTCTTAGCCTTCCCTTTTCATGCACCTATAATCTTGGGCTGCTTGGCCCCCTTCTTTCTGAAAATATCAGGATCCTGCTCTAGGATAGGATCCCTCCTCTGTGGATAGTCATGTGGTCCCCGTAGATCTACCGTAGAAGTGACCCTCTGACTCTGTGATCAGCTAAACAAACCACATAACCACCCCTATCCCTAGATCTACATGCTCCAGCCCCTACAAGCCTAGAGGGACCAACTCCTCTATATCTAGCTCTGGCCCTCTCCTCCTCCTAGTACTGCATCTCCCTACTCTCAGCCATCGTCCGTCTAATGTCCCTCTCCTCCTGCTCTCTAAGATCAATGGGATCAACATCTCAATCAGAATTTGAATCAACTCTATAAGATGATGGTCCCCACACCGCCTCATCCAATGCATCATTCACCCTCCTCTTTTCCTGTTTCTTCTTCCCCTTTCTTTCTCCATCTCTCTGACTGCCTTATCGATATCAACATTCGCCTCAATGCACATGGCCACATCTTTTGAACTACCAATGATGTGAGCTTTAAACCTACTTATGCCACTTGAATTCAACTCCTTACCACAGTAGTTGCATTTTGTTTTACTCTTGTTTCCATCAATAGCAACACCATACTGCCATGCAGGATCAACCCTCCCCCTCACTACAAACCCCGCTCCTTGTGGCTGTGGCTGTCCCTGTCCCTATCCCCGACCCTGCTATACTCCCTGTGAAGCTGCTCCTCTCCCACTACCAGACATGATAACTTTTGCAACAAAAATGATTGCATAAACAATTACATACCAATATAATATTTTAAACAATATATAAATTAATTTCGACAAAAGAAAAGGCTACCATATCAAAACTAATAATGAAATCACACGAGCAGCACTTAAAAATAATTATATAGGTATTCCATAATTTTCTCTAATTTTTAAAATCATTTCCCTTATTTGTTCCTAATTTTTTTCTCTTTTTTTTCATAATAATTTATATTTTATATTAATATTTTAATAAATTAAAAAAATAAATTATTTATTTATTGGGTCGAAAAATATTCCAATTCCGTGAGTCTGTAGATTGGCCCATGGAGATCCACATATATTTTTTTCAATCACGATACAACACATATCATGCAAAAAGCAAGCATTTGAAATGTAGAAAAATACAATTTTTTACGCCCGAAAATAAATAAATAAATTACTTAGCAAAAAAAATTCCGATTCCATGAGTTTGTAGATCAGCCTACTATATTCAACATATATTAATTTCATACCCATCCAACAACATTATGGCATGCATTTTAAAAAATTAGAGAAAAATAGTTTACCTCTCAGATGAAAAACTCCACAAAACACCTAGACCTGTGTGAAATCTCGTTTGATCGTCGCGAATAATGCTATATCCGTCCATAATGAAGTGAGAACTAATGTCTTATGTCAAAGATCGGACAAAAATATGGCAAAAACGCCAAGAACTAGGAGAGAGAACCTCTGGAGGAGGTTTGGAGAGGAGAGAGAAAATCATGAAAATTAATGAGATGATTCGCCCAAAAATCGGTGAACTACCATATGTATCGCCGAACTCGTGATATATCACAAGTTCGGCGAAAAAATGGTGAGGAATCAGCTATATCTCGCCGATTCTCATATCAGTGCTGGGTTGGATTCGCCCAGCACCGAAATTCAGCAATTTTGTGCACCTTGGTTTCAAGCGATCCTGTGCAAAAAACAATAGAATGAGTTTTGTCTATGATAGTCTATTATGGCTTATTATGTTTTTTTTAAAGATTAATAATAAATACCAGAGGCACATAGGAAAAAGGAAACATTTTTGGGAAAATGAGAATGAAAAGTGACACCGAGAAGGCCTTTAGTTTTTTCTTCTTCTTTTTTGGGTAGAAAAGGCCTTTACTTACCTGTATTCTTTTAGTACTCTTGCATTGGCAAATCTACTGTACTAGATTCTTCACGTACTTAAGACCAATAACGGTTACCTATGTACAAAAATCATTGACATCGCCTGCATTAGAGGAAAGCCAGGCATGATGGTTACTCTGCATAGCACATGATACACTGTAGCTTACCATTTCTTGTGATGTTGGCACATCATAGGAAGCAACTCTACTTGCCCTGTAAGGTTCTTTCATCACTTTGCATGCAAAAGTTATGGCATGTAGATCAAGAAACTGGTACTAAGAATTCAATCTCTTTATCTTTCTCCTTTATGTTCCTTTTCTTCTTTTCCTTTTTCTACTTTTCTCCTCCTTTTTCCTGTTCTGCGAGCTGCACCAAAGCTCCACTGGAATCCATTTGAATCTAATTGCACCTGTTAGAACCAAATAAGTGAATAACTACCAAGTTCACAACCTTGCATTTCCACACATGGTATGTAAACAAACATGCAGTACATTCTGATATCATCTTCCCATGCCCAAGTTTCATCCAGACACTTATATAAGTTCTCTCCATGCCTTTATAATACAAAATATGCATGGAAGTGTAAATGAAAATGGCTGCATGGTTAGCTCAACCTAATAGGTAGATTCAAGCTTTTAACGCTCAAATACTTTTATAAGCTCAGTTTGATCAAAAGAGTACAATTATGATAGAAATGAAGCAAGGCAATAATGGAGTTCAAAAGGTTTTCTTGCTTTGCCCCCACTAACCCCCTTTTTCTCTAAACAAAAGTAACCATTTTTTAAAGGGAGCAACTTTCAGGATTCAACAGAATATGCATGGATCTCCTTCAACACTGTTGAGCGAGCTTCTAAGCATTTCCTTTTGGCAGAGGCACTTATAACACCTTTCCTTCCCAGTTTATTATAAACTACATATACTTTTTCAGGGATAAGCATGGGAAAAATTGAGGAAAGCATCTTCAAATCAGATCCATCCGTTGATTGATGACGGGCAAATGGTTTGAACACCAACCCCCAAGAAATCCCTAGTTTGTCCTCCTGTATCATCTTGGGTATTAGGGCGTTTCCTTGGGTACATCTGTAACTGATCCAAATTGGATAAACTGTTAATGGAGCCATGATCTAAATCAGTTCCCATCTTAGATGTTGGGTTTGAACTGAACAATCCATTGTATTTGTTTTCATCTTCAACTTGAGTGTTGCTGCACTTGACTCCAAAGTTTCCAAGAAAGGATGGATCAGTCGTTGAAGTTGCACCTATTTGAGCAGCTTTTTGTAGCAATGCTGTAGCAGACATGTTTGCAGCAGTTAGTTGGTGATGCTGGTGTTGGAAGCTGTACATCGAAGGAGCACTTGCTAATGGAGGACTACTAACTTGCTTATTGTTGTTTAATGGAAGCGATGTGCTTGTTAGCTCACCAGCATTGGTTGAGGACAGCTTGTTTCCATAAACCCAATTGAATTGGTACTCTGATTGTAGAGCATTTGTGCATGGAGTACTGTAAGGATCAGTGTAAGATGGCAATTGATGTAATTCTACTGGGAGATTATTGCTTGAGGGTTTGCTAACATGGGATCCTTGGCCCATCCACAGAGAAAGACCAGCTCGGGGCTGTTCAATCTCTGCTTCATTGCTTGAGATTGGCTTGAAAATCGAAGAGAAATGTTGAAACATATTGGATCCTAGGGGTGTCCCCGAAAGATGATAGCTGAAGTTGCCTGAGGTTGCATTGATGATATTAGATGCTTCTGTAGCTCTTGCTGTTTCTTCTGCTAAGGCATCACAAAAAGCCCTGTGTGTGATGAAGCTGTCTCTCCTGTGTCATAAAAATGCAGAAACACAAACTAGTTCAGATTTCAGGACAGTAATCTGACAACACTATGAGCTACTACTACCTCAACTAGTACGTACTACACAACAGTAACAAGCGGATTTGGAGCTTGTAGCTGAATTCTTTGATAAGGACTTATTTCTCCATGAGGTTGCAGGTCTTATCCCAGTTCTTATCAGCCATAAATAGGGAAAGAAGAAGGAAGAAAAAAAAAGATTAACAGAAATACCAACAAGATAGAGATACTACTGTATACAAGAAGTTAATTAAGATATTTGATCACAGAATATCAACAATATATGTCTTCTAGATATCTATTTGTCTTCATTATGTCCCATTTCCTTTTCACCTAAAAGCCAAATTAAGAGAGAGAGAGAGAGAGAGAGAGAGAGAGAGAGAGAGAGAGAGACCTATTTGTCTCTTGCACACTACTTACAAACAAAAAAACATCTCAACCACTAAATCATTTCATGCTTCCTTGGCTTAAAATTTCTTGATTGGGTTTTTGTTCGCACCGATGTCTCAATACATGAATCAAATGATCCTTAAAAAAGCAAGAAAGATAGTAGAAATTACCGCGAAAATAAAGTCCCGCAATCACATCTGTACTCTCTGGTGCCACAGGTTTTTGAATGAGCTTTCCAATCTGATTGCACAGCATAACGCTTGGAGCATTTCTCACATTTCCACTTCTTTTCTCCATGTTTTCTGCAGAAGTGTTTTTTTATGCCAGTGAGGTCACCGAGAGCCCTAGAAGGATGGTGATGGACACAGCTCTTTTCTGGGCAAACATACACACGCTTCCTGGGTTCTTTACTTGTCCTTTGCTTGAGCTTCCATGGAAGGTTATGTCCACGCCGATGAAGTTGAAGATTTTGATCTCTTTGGAAACCCTTCCCACAAATCTCACACAAGAATCTGTTGGTAGCCATTAGAGTCTTCGGCGACAAGGCGATGACCTCGGCTTCAGGATCTATTTAACAGTCATAAATCAAAAACATGAAGATCCATGAATGCACGGAGTCAGATAGGTAAAACAATAGTTGAATTAATCTACATATAATCAGGAAAGAAATAAAAAGATTACCAGGGGTTCCAGGTAGGTTTCTCTTTCTCTTAATTGGAGGAAGATTGGATCCTGCAGCAGTACTAGTGTTCTGTGTGAAAGAACTTGAGATTGCATCTCCTGTCATCTTCTCTTGCATCTCAAATTCTTTATCCTTGGAATCAATATTCAAGAAACTCAAAGAAGCAAAATCAATGAAGATGATGAGATCAAGAAGAAACCCAACACAAAGGGTACCTTGGTTATGGCTGTAATGCTAATTAACATGGGCTAATAAATGGAGGATTTGATGAACCTCTCTCTCTCTCTCTCTTTCTCTCTCTATTCTCTCTTTCCTTGTGTGTGCGTGTGTGAGTGTGTGTTAGCAGTGTTATTGCCTGCTTTTGGTCTGAATTATATTATTATTCTATGGGTGGCGGTGAAAGTTAAAGTTGGGAAGGGGGTCGGTCGGAGGAGGATTTAGAAGAGAGAAGGGGGGAAGCTCGAAGGTGCATGATGATGACACATATGATAAGGTCGGAAGAAAGCGAGTCTCCATACCTTTTCCTATATGGAATGATTATCCCATAATTTGGTTTGCCTTTTGTTTTCTTTACTCTCCATTTCTATATATTCTATTCTACACACCAAATTTAAGGACCATGGCCCCATAGCTTCGAAAAAAAACTAAAGATCGATCAACTTCCAAGCAAGAACCCAACCAGAATCTCTATGTGTATAGTGAATGTTAGAGAGAGAGAGAGAGGGTCTTTTTTATCTGGAACTTTGATTACATCAAGATATTCTTGCACCCTCCCACACAATACCAAATCTCACTGTTGATGTTGCACTTAAATTTTGACTCTTAATCTGTTCAATCAACTCTTAGTCTAACAAGGCTCAAAACCCAATAGGCTAAGCTAGCTAGCTATTAACCACAAAAACATAGCCTCCTATATTAGATTTTGCAATTTGTTGACAAAAGCTTGGGATCATGAATTGCTCTCTACCCCCTGCAGAAACCCATTCTTAAAAGATGTGATCCTTAGCTTCTAGCTAATCAATTCTTAAACCCGGAAAACCCTTTTCCTTGCAAGACTGGAACCAGTTAGTTTGATTCAATGGAGCCAGAGCCACTGCCACTCAATACAGAAAACCTATTTAGCAAGTGATGATTGACCAGTAGTTCAAAGTACCTTCCTTACATGGTCAGAAACTGACTAATTGCATGCCCATCCCATTAATCCCACAACCTATGTGGCTCCACAGTGCTCCCCACCCCACGCTCCTACCCCCACACCCTTTTCTTTTTTGGTCACAGCTTTCACAAAAGTGAGATTCTTGTAAGAACCTGTTTCCATAAGTCAAAATGAAAGTGAGATACATCTTCATCATTCTATTTTCTGATGGGTACGAAATAAAAGTGAGAAATGCATTTGTTTCACCAATAAAGCATCCTGTCACAGTTAAAACTGAAACTACTACAACTTTCATTACTAGCTAATTAACTTATCATTGTAGAATTCAAATCCATACCTAGTAGCTTAATCAGGTCCCAGAAGAACTTAAAACAGTGAAACGAAATAAAGCTGGGCTTTGGAGCATGGCGCCATGCACGTGCTCAACGGCCGAGGAAGCTATGATCTCAAGGAAACGACGAACGCTTGAAAACACACATAACCTTTGTTCTTAATCTTAATATATATAATATCCATTATAAACGGATGGATTGATCTCTTGGGTCTCCCAACTGGGTAGGGGATGATTAGTATATGAGCGGATTACAACTGGTGGTTTAACTTTGTTAATCACGATAAATAACTTATGACAGAAACTAGCCATAGCCGTTGAAATCATAAATAAGGGAAGACAGAGAGATACCAAAAATAAGAAGAAAGCTAAGAAATGAAAAAGGCAGCCAACTGACAAAGGCAGTGAATTTTTGGAAGTGTGAGCAGTCGTCTACTTGTGCGCTGACTTTTCTTAATTACCTTAATCATAATCTAATGATGTTTTAGAGACATACTTTCCTTTTAACTTTTAGTTTATTGTTTACAATTAGTTTATTGTTTCAGTTTTGGAGTTTTGCTGTTGAACTCTTCTGCTCTTAGAATATTCTCTCTTTCCTCAATAATCTTAAAGACCATGGATTCAAGATTTATCAGATTCCTCTACAACACAAAACCCAACTCCCAATAGGGTTCCTGACCTAAAAATACATTTAAAAGTCTCTTCTTCTTTTTTTTTCTTTTTTCTTTTTTCCTTTCTCTTTCTTTGGCGTTGGCTGTTAAACAAGCTAGCAGTCTTCTTCCCCAAGTGAAAAAGGGTAGAAAGATTTGAAAGAGAAGAGGTTTTGGGGAAAAGCAAAATGTTGTCACGGAGAGTATGTTTGTTTCTTTGGTTGTTTGTTTCAAACAGACCTTAGAAAAATAATTCCCACTTCCAAAGCTGAAGGGTGTCCTCAGTATCACATCAGCTAGCTTCCTCAAAGCACCCGTGAAACACTTCCTTTCTTAATTGCCCAACACCTGAAATAATACATACTAAAAGCAAAAATATTTCCATATATGGATGGGAATATATTTTAAAATTTCAATGCGATCAAACGGTTATATGTGAGGATTATGTCTGATGACTCTAAAACACTGTATAATGTGGTGGTCTTTGAGTGCCTGAAATATTTTATCATAAAGCCACTGAAAATGTTAACAACTGTTTATATTTATACATTTTGGGTTATGGATTAATCACTGGCAAAACCCTAGCATCAATGTTGTATATACAACTTTGGTATTACGGCATAAAGTTACTTGATATTCTAAATTATCTTGTGTTGGGTTACCGTGTCTTCTCCATTGCTTGCATTTTGTAAGGTATTATGGGTATTTTGATACATTATCTACATAGGGTTTCACTATGTATTTTGTAGTAAAGCTTCTTTCTCTACAATTGATCTACGATAGAAGTATGGAGAGGTTGGAACCCTATTTGCTACTGATTGTAGAAAAGCAACACTCGGCTCACCATGGACATTTGTCGCAATTTAACAAAATTGGTAATCATTTTTCTACAGCTTAATTAATCATCTTAAAACACTTACCAATACTGCCATTAATGGATGTGTAAATAAACTATCAACAAAAATGACAAGCCTTATCCCAACTAAATAGGGTAGGCTACATAGATTCTTGTCTTCCAATCAGTTCTATTTGAGGCCATACCCGATATAAGGCTAAAACTATGCAGAACCTTTCTTATCACTCCTCTAAAGCTTATCCTAGTTTTGCCCATGGTTTTTTTTTTTTTTTAATTCCTTCATTCTAGATTAAAAGTTTTTTTAATTCCTTCAATCTAGATTAAATTGTTTTTCCATACAGGACATTTACAGACTTCTAGTTGTGCCACTATAAACAACTTTCTGGAAGCTTAATTATGATTTATTAGAGCTACTCATACAGCAACTCTAATATGATCATTCATTATCTAATCCTTTCTAATTTTACCAATCATCTATAAACTATATCTTTGAGTAAATCATTCATGATAACCATAAACTAGTTTACAAAACCAAAAAACAGATGCACTCAGTAAACATATATAAGCTCCTGCTAGGGTCTGCAGAGGGTTTGAGGGAAAAACGAATATCAACTTAGTTTGGAAAATTAAAATCCAATAACCTGTTGAAGATCTGTATCAGATCTAGTGTTGGCAAGGATTTAAGTGTATAAAATTATTGGTTCCTATTCGCACAGATGCCCGCGGCATATGCTGGAGACAATGCTCCTGCAGCTGCCATATGATACATGCAGCACAAGGTATTATCAACTGCATAGTATCTGTGAACTGCAGGTTTAATTACCAAGGTAGCTATTTTAATTTCTTAATCCAGAATCTTATGGAAAGATATTGGTCCCTGATTTTAAATTAAAAGGAGAAAAGATTGGATCTGGGAAACCATTATAGAATAAACCACATGCTTTTGCTCATTGAAGTTGGAGAATAATGCCTTTTGGAAACTCTGGACTATAATAAGTTTTCTTTAAATTTTCAAATGCACATGTGTCACCATTGTTTATATGCTGTCATTTAAACCTAACCTTACTGTGGAAACTTTAATAATAGTGATGTGTATATTCGTTCAGATCTTCTTGTCCCCTTATTTTCAATTCTCCTTACAAACACCAACCAAGATAGAGTCTTGCTCATTGAAGTTCAACTTTTCTTTGGTCATCCTTGTGCATCACACAGGACTTGACTAGCTTTGTGTCGTATGAATTGTAGATACTTTTTCCAGAAAATTTTTGAACAAGAAATGCTAAACTTTTTCTTTAAAAGATTCATCACTTGATTTTTTTTCACTATAGCAGTGTGTGATTTTTCATTCAGTTAAATTAAGAATACCATTTACTATCTGTCAGTGATGGAAAAACAAAATCAATTCTTGTTTCAAACACAACTAATGAATGACTTTGAGTCCAACTTGGTCCACAGTTGATTGGTACCAATCATGTTACCACTATTTTGTGTAATTCTTTTGCTTGGTGCTTGTCTTCTTCCTTGTTGATGACAATGTGTTGGTGGGGTTTCACGAGATTTAAGGCTTTTAGGGGTTGTATGATAATGTTTCTGTTCTGTTTCCCTGTTCTTAGATAAGAATCTTTTACCCCAAAAAAATGATGGTAAGAAACATTTTTCCTATTTCTGTGCATTTTGTCTACCAAAACAACAAATATATGCATTTTCATTGTTTCTCGGTGCTGAAATCATGTATGATTACTTAAGAAAGAAAAGGTTTCTAGAATCAAAAGAAAAATGAAGAAAAAGAAACTTTGAGTTTTTAAGGTTCAAATATTAGGTTATGTACTGATGTTAAAAAGACAAGAATGCTCCCATTGGAAGACGGTGTTTCTCCACCTTTTCAAGAGAAGCATTTTCTCTTTTTCTTTTTTGGTGAGAAATACCAATTTCTCAAAAAGGGCTCAAAATTGTGTCAAAGTGTCAGTTCATTTGAAAAATAAAAACAAAAATGCAAAGAAAGAATAGATTGTTACACATACATGATTTGGGCTGCTTTAGTCCAAAATATAAAAGAACTCAAGAAATAAGAAATATGAATGTTACCATAAAGCCTCCTTATCTTTTAATATTATTTGGATTGTAATTTATTTTTTTACCGCTAAAAGTCATTTGTATTAAAATAGCGAAAGAAAAATTATAACTTTACAATACTTACACTATGTCAAGGAACCCAGACACTCATCCCGCAACAAGTAATTTTGTTGTCCTTTATAGAACAAATAGTCTTTTATTTGAAAAAAAGGAGAGAACAAAAAAAAAATGTGATCACATATCAAACAAAATGATTTTAAATGAATTATTTTTTCTATATGGATCTGCAAGGATTTGTAAATTCTTTTTTCTCATCCCTCTCCCTGTGCCCTTTGGTGTAAATAACACTTTACTTCATACCCAAGAAGGAAAGTACCAAGGCAGTTTCAGATTTTAGACCCATTAGTCTATATAATGTAAGTTATAAGATTTTGGCCAAAATTCTAGCTCTTAAACTCAAGCCCTTCTTATCAGATATCATTTTTCCTTGTCAAGGGGCTTTTTGGCCAATAGTCAAATCACAGATAATACTTTTTGCCCAAGAAAATTTTTATTTCGTGAACAAAACCAAGGCTAAACAAGGATATGTGGCACTTAAATCAGACGTATAAAAGGCTTATGAAAAGGTAGAGCGGGATGTAATTGTAAGACTCCTTGAATACCTAGGTTTTGACTAGGATTGGTATAGAATGATGGAGGCCCTGATATCATTAGCTTCCTTCTCCATCAAACTCAACAGTTCCCCTTACCTATGGTTCTCTAGATCTAGAGGCCTCAGACAGTGTTTTCCTTAGGTTCCACCTCTTTCTCATAATAATGGAAATTCTCTCTGAATTGTTGAATGAATATAGATCTCTTGACCTCTTTTCATGGTATAAGGATTGCGAGAAGAGCGCCGAAAATATCTCATTTATTTTTTTGTTGATGACACAATTCTTTTCTATCATGGTATGAAGGATGGCATCCTTACATTAAAAGCTACTCTTGAGTTATTTTCTGTTCTCACTAGTCAAGAAATCAATCTTGAAAAGAGTGGTGTTTTTTTTAGTATAAATGTGAATCAACAGGTAAAGCCCCAACTCCTTTCTATTTGGGGAATCTTTAAAATAAAGAAAGATGCATTATATTTGGGAAGCAACCTATTTCATGAAAGAGCCAAATTTAAGAATTTGCAATTCATGCTCAACAAGATGACATCAAAATTGGCTTTCTGGAAAGCAACTAATTTGACTTTTGCTAGATCAAGAGTCCTAATACAGTCGGTGATACAATCTCTTTCCTTATACAATACGCAATATTTTAGATCCCTAAAACCTTCTAGAGAAAAATGGACTTGTTATGTCAAAAGTTTTGGTTGGGGAATCCAATGAAGGATAAGTAGTCAACTCTAGTATCTTGAGATCGAAGTTGCCTACCAAAGGGATTGGGTGGCCTAGGGTTTAAGATACAAGAAGATTCAAATGTCACACTACTCCTCAAACAAAGGGGGAGATTGATTACACACCTTGGGTCTCTATGCGTTCAAACCCTGTGAGAAAAATATTTTTCATGACTCATCACCCTTTGATCTCAAGGTAAAAGTGAAAAATGGCTTATGGACACAGGATAGCCTCCACTGCATCCTCCCAGACCTAGAATGAATAGTCCTCAGGAAACTGAGCCATGGGCTAAACACCACTTTTTGGTTCGACCAATGGGTGTCTTGCACAGGAGATCACAAGGTAGGTATTATAGAATTGGATATTTTTCTAAAGGAAAACCACTATCGCACGTGGAGTGGAATCCAATGGCCAATTCACCGGGGAGTTACCTTCTTCCATGTTCAATAACTTCGCTTCTTTTCTCTCAACTATAAATATCTCTCAATCATGTGTTTCATTGACATCTTTAATTTTGGTTAATGGTGAATTTTTTGTCAGATTACATAACAAGCTTTACCTAAGTTGAAATTCTCTGTTATTATTATTATTATTATTATTTGTGTGTCTTGAATGCAGAACTCCCAATAGTGCCTTACTTTCTCACTGGTCATCCATACAACTTTCTTCTATGTCATGTGATGATTATGGAGAGTCCATGTGGCATATTTCATTACTTGTGAATGGACTAAGAGGATTTGGGTGCGGGGACCTTTGGGGTTGAGAACTGAGTTTCTCACTCGGAGTTCCATGCTTCATCTTTGCAAATATTTTCTTACTAAATTCTCTCTAGATTAGACCTCCCTTTAGTGGCTTTGTTCAGTGCTTATATAACCTACTACATTGTGTGGCCACTGTGGAATAATGTGGTCTTTAATAATCAATCCCTAGTCATCAATGGAGTTTTATTTAATAAATCTAGATGGGTCAATGTCCTAGGCCTATGGCCTTGGGGTAAGGGTAATTTGGACCAATTATATTTGTGTTATAAACACGGGATAGAGAGGATAAAGAGAGGTGTCTAGAGAAGACAATGTTTGCGTGCCTATGTCCACAGGAATGATAATTGTGCTTCTTTAGTTCTCTGACAATATCACATCTTACATATATGTAGAAAAGTCCTTGTTCACCACAAGTCTAGAACTCCTATACTCTAGGGTTCTATTTACACAAGTTAGGTACTAGGGTTTTACATAGACTGTGTCTCTTGTGTGCTTGACAAGGTGCAACTCTGTGCGTGTTTCAGTTGTTGAGATAATGCAGACTTCTGAAGACCTTGAGGTGTTTGAGATAATGTTAACTTTTTGAACCTCCAACTCTAGTTGAGATAATGTAGGCTTGTGTGTTTTGTATAAGACAAAATACTGAGTGTTATTTGCTGTTGAGAAAAAGGTTTTGGCCAGGACTGTATGTGAGATGCCAAAAGGCCCTTGATGGATGGAGATGAAATGGTGGATAGGACAACCCTAGTTTGGTCAGGGTTGCTGGGGAATTGTCAAAAATATCCTTAACATATACCCTCAAACTCAAGGGTGGAGATGAGATCTTGAGGTTGGACAATAAAGTGTTGAACCGTTGATGTGAGAGAGGTTTGGTGAAAATATCAGTAAGTTTGTCCTTAGTGGATAAATACCAAACTTGAAAATCTCCTTTTGCAACTTTATCATGAATAAAGTGAAAATCAATCTCAACATGTTTGGTATTGTGCATGGGAGGCATGATTGGCAATGAGGTAAGTGGCACCAAAATTATCACACCAAAGATTAGGGGCAATAGGCAGATAAATATATAATTCCTTGAATAGAGATTGAAGCCATGTGAGTTCAGCTGCCGAAAAAGGTCGATAAATTTATCAAAGATTGACAATGAATAAAAATACCATGAGAAGAAGTCCCTTTCAAATACCTTAAAATTCGCTTCATAGTAGATCAATGATCAATTGTATGAGAATGCATAAATTGACAGACTTTGTTAACAACAAACTGAACATCTGGTCAAGTCAAAGTAGCATACTGAAGGGCCCCAAGAATGCTATAGTAAACTGTAGGATCAGTCATTAATTCTCCTATGAATTACTTAGTATGTTTTTAGTAGAAATAGGAGTAGAGACAGGTTTACAGTCTCACATATTTGTCAGTTTAAGTAAATCTAGAGACAAACATGCAAAGAAAATAGTGTACAGGCCCTAAATCCTTCTAAGCAAAAACAAACCAAATTTGCATAAAAATTGGGCCATAGAGAGTTAGAATGGCTAGTCAAGATAATATCATCAACATACCCAGAATATACATAGTCCCAGTAAATCCATGAAAGATAAATAAGGATGTGTCAGTTTTTTAACCAATAAATCCATATTCAAGAAGAAAAAAAAGAGCTAAGCCTGTCTAACCAAGGACAAAGAGCCTACTTCAAACCATAAAGAGATCAATAGTCAGGATGAAGAAGATCTATGAACCTAGGAGGTTGCTTCATATAGACAGTCTCATTCAAAAAAACTAAGAAGAAAGGCATTTTGGATATCCAATTGTGTGATAGGACAAGAATGAGACACTGCAAGAGGCATAACCAATTTAATGGTGATTGGTTTCACAACAAAATTGAAGGTTTGATTGTAGTCCAAGCCCTTTTGTTGATTAAAACATTGATAAGCATGCATTTATCATTATTTATTTGATTTAATTCCCCATACTTATTTAATTAAAGAGAGCTAATTGAGTATTTTTGTGTATTTTTCAAGAATAAGGTGATTTTGGATATTAGAGATAATATGAAGTAAAGTTGGCAAATATATTAGATATTGGTGGATTTTAAATCATGGCATTCAATCTTGCTGCCCAAGAAATCATGAAAAGTGAGATCTTAGCCAAATTGGAAACAGGTGGAGGTCTAAGGAACAAAATTGGTAATAAATCTGAAATTCAGGTAAACAGACCTACCTTCAGTATTTTGGGCATATCTCTCTCGTATGAGTTTGGATTGCGGTGATTCAAGATGCTATGAAACGATATTGAAAATATCTACAACTTTCTAGTTTTGAGTTTTTCCAAATTCTGAATGAATAAAGGTCAAATCAACGGGTAAAGAGAGGGGATTCATTGTGTGCGGGAGACATAACAGAGAAGAAGAAGACGGCGAATGCGGCACTCATTTCTCTCATTGCTGAAGAAGAAGACCACATCTCTCTCTCTCTCTCTCTCTCTCTCTCTCTCTCTCTCTCTCTCTCCCTATGTTTTATCTTTATTTTTCTTATGAACTTTGTGATAATGAGTAGCTAGTTCCTTTTCTTTGGGATGTAGATGAACCATGCTTATTTCGTTAATTTGATTGTTCTATATCTTTTAGTTGATTGTGTTTGAGTTTGGCCAAAGATGTTTTATAGCTCAATGAACTAAGCGTGCCAAGCTTCGGCGAAGGACGATAGTCTTGCGAAGATAGGGCATACCTAGGAAGACCATCCCTAATTTGCTTTGAAGTGTGGAGTTATATCTATTAGGGAAAAGCATTGGGGATTCGAAATCCCAAAGATCTTCACATATTCATGATTTAAGTTTTTGCATTAATTAATAGATTTAGTTTAAATTTAGTTTTGTTAAATTCAATCTTAGTAACTTAGCCTTTTAGCTCCCCATAGTACGACCCCGTACTTTCTGCTTGCTAGATTAGTATAGGATTTTATTTTTGATTGGTTAGCGACACGATCAAACATTTAGCAAATAATCTAAAAATCCATAAGCCTTTTGCATGATCTGAAAAATCCATTTACACCCAATAATATTATCAGATGGAGGAAGAAGAACAAGTGACCAAATACCATTTTCAAGAGAGCAGTGAACTCTTCATCCATAGCCTTTCGCTAGTGAGGGAATTTATTGGCAGTAGTAAAGGAAGTAGGCTCAACTTGAGTAGAATCAGGATTGGGGAGAGAAGTGATGAGTGCCCTAGGATTGGCTTTGGATCAAGTGATCATGGGATGTGTGTGGTAGGGGGTAGGGTTTCTTGAGTTTTATAGGGGAGATCAACAACCAAATGAAGGGGAGAGGGTGATTCAGCCAAGGGGTGGAGGAAACCCCATAATCGTGGGGGCTAGGAGAGGAAGACCTAGTTATGGAAGTGTTGGACCCAGTAGGTGGCATGAGAGAGTAGGAGTCAACAGGAGAAACCTTATGAAGGTAGTTCGGCCTAGGTGGGGTTCTCAAGAGATCTAGGGGGTGGGCCTAAAATTGAGGGAAGTGGTTGGGTTGGTTTGAGGATTACCTCACTAGAGAGGAAAGGAAAATGCCTTTCATAAAAACAACATGGTGAGAAATAACAATCATCTCAATGGTAGGGTTAAAGCACTTATATCCACGATGACAATGAAAACTATATCCCAAGAAAACATGCAATGCATACCTAAATTCCAACTTGTGTTTAGTATATAGTCTCAAGTAAGGATAGCGAGCACAACCAAAAATCCATAAAATCACAATTAGGCCTCACATTGAACAACTTGAAATAGGGAGAAACATTTTTCAGAATTTTGGTGGGAATCTACTTATCAGACACACAACACTTTCAAAGGAATGCACCCAAAAATTTCTAAAGCAGGAAGAGTGAACCAAAAGAGATAAGCTAGTCTCTCCAATATGTCAATGATGACGTTCAATAGCCCCATTTTATTCATGGGTGTCTCGACAAGAAAGTCTATGTTCAATCCCATTTTCTTGAAGGTAGATAGTTTCATGCTCTCATCCCTAATAACTATGAAAATGTTTAATACGTCTAGAAAATAGGTTCTCAACAAGAAACTTGAACCTTTTAAAGATTCCAACAACCTCATATTTAATAGTTATAGGATAAAATTATATAAATTTGCTGAAATCATCCACCAAAATAACAATATAGGGATAGCCGGCCATCAATAGACTCAACAAGGGATGGTCTCATACATCCCAAAAAATTAAGTCCAAAGGTCTATCAAAAATAAAATTAGATGATTGAAAGGAAATTTTGTGACTTTTCACTTTCTGACAAGCATCACATACAAAAGCAAAATCTTCTGAACTAACTAATAAATCAAAACTTGAAATTAAACTTTTAAAAATAAAAAAAATAAAAAAGGCCTTTTTCTCCAACCAATGCTTTGGGAGGAGGGAATTTGATACAATCCATCATTGGTGCTACCTTGAAGGAGACATCTCCTTGTCATACGATCCTTCACATTAAATATATTAGGATGAAATTAAAACATAACATTATTATCTTTGTGAATTATGAGACTGATAATAAATTCTTACATATAAAGGGCATATGAAGAACCAAATTCAGATATATTGGAAAGAATTTGCGTCAATAGAGATGTTACCAATGTTACTAATAGGCATGCCAGACCATTCCCAACTTGAACACGATCTGATCCAGTGTGGAGTTGAGCAACATGAAGATTCTCAAGGGCATTGGTAATGTGGTGAGTGGGTCCAAAATTGGGTACCAATTTTCATCTAGAATAGAAGCACTAGAAAATTTTAAAATATTCATAGAAGGAAGTGTGTGTGTGGTACCTTGAATCACATGATTGAAGTGTTGATATCAGTCATTGGTTTTATGGCCAAGACAAACATAGATTTGATAGATGATTCTTGAGCTAAAGCCACCAAACTGAGAAGGTAACTGAGATGACTAAGGTAGACAATTAGAAGGAAAGAGTACGCTACCAGATCTACCCCTATGAGACAAATGCTCCTTATAAGGCTATCTTGGAGGCTAATTTGCAGGAGGTTGGTTGTTGGCCAAATTTGTCATAGTTGGAGAGGATTCAACAGTAGACAGTTCATCTTTCAAACAAACGAATGAGGGAATTTCGAATGGTAATGGCAATCAAAAAGGTAGAATATTCAACTCTCAACCATTTAAGACATGGAGATGCAGTTCTTCATCATTCACAGGCTTTCCCACGGCTGCAACTTGATCAGAATAGTCTTGATTTGAAGAGGATAATCATGGATATTATTGTTACCTCTTTTAACATGTTGATTCTAAAAGCGAAGTTACATAATGCGAGAGGAGAAGGAAGTGGAGTAGATTCACTCAAGCTGCAACCATACAGCATGAGAGGTAGTGCATCCTACAAGTTCAGCATGAACATATTCAATGAGGAAGCAATTAACCAGTACCAGCAATTGATCTTAGCGATTCTAGTTTTGGTTATCAAGATTTGTCTTGAAAATTGCAACATTGTCTTCATTAGGGATGGTAGCTAGTGGTAAAGAAAGGATCCATCCACAATATCATAAAGCTCATTGGTCTTCAAAAGAGGCACAATTTGAGATCTCCATAGCAGGTAATTCGTTTCATTTAGCTTGATTGAAAGGAAGCCATTAAGGGAGGGAACAAATGGGTCGGAACCTAGTGCTCTGATGCCACTTTATAAGCATGGGATAGAGAGGAGAGAGGCGTTTAGGGAGAGAGAGAGAGAGAGAGAGAGAGAGAGAGAGAGAGAGAGAGAGAGATTGAAGACAATGTTTATGTGGTTTAGTTGTTCTGTGCAACTTACATCCACGATAATGATAATTATGCTTCCTTAGTTCTCTTATTGTGTTACATCTTACATATATATATATATACAAGAGTCCTTGTTCACCACTAGTCTAGGACTCTTACACTCTAGAGTTCTATTAACACATGTTAGGTACTAGGGTTTTACATAGACTGTGTCGACTGTGTGTTTAAGATAAGGTGCAACTTTGAGTGTATTTTGGTTGTTGAGATAATATAGACTTCAGAAGACCTTGACGTGTTTGAGATAATATTAACCTCTGAACCTCCAGCTGTGGTTGAGATAATGTAGGCTTTTGTGTTTTGGATAAGATAAAATATTGAGTTTTATATATTGCTAAGGAATAGGGTTCAACCAGGATTGTATGTGAGCTTCCAAAAAATGCCCTTTGTTAATGCAACCTAGAGGGTGGGAGGTGAATAGATTACAACTAGTGGATTAGCCTAATTTTTTCAATCAATTGCGAATACAAGATTAATTATGCAAATTTTAAATATAATTGAACTTAAATAAATTTACAAAGACAACCTACAACACAAGGATTTTATAATGGTTTGACTATCCAAGTATACATTCACTCCTATCTTGGTTTCAAGAGAGATTTTCACTAGTGATTCTCTTTCAATATAGTGGATAGAAAATCAAACCCTTAGAGTCTTTGCTATAGGGCAACAATACTGTTTTACAATCTTTATTCACAAGCAAGAACACCATCTACAATTTTGTTCACGGGCAAAAACACCCTAAACCAATTCTAATCTACTTAGATTTAGAATTGAAAACAACCAAATACAATAGTATGGTAAGAGATTACCTAACAAGGGGTGTGACACTTTATTCCTTATGTGAGAATAATGCAAATGGCGTGAATGCACAAAGTAAATGATTTGCAACACCAATGACCTTCCAACAGCCTTCTATCACCTCAATCACCTTAACTTTTGCTCTAATGAGCTTGCTTAAAGACCTTGTTATGTTCTTCAAGGTTAGAGTAAGGGTGAGAGGCAAAGTATAATTGATTTCTTGTAATTTGAGAGCTTGAAAGTGTGTAGTTAATTGAGAAGGCTGAAGCTCTCAAATGGGGTAAATTGGGCTTATATAGATGGCATTCAAATGCCTTAGTCCAACCCCCACGGATAGAAAACTGTTGTGGGGAGCTAAAGTCCCGAGTCCCCATCTCGGGATAGAGAGGCACCCCCGTGGGCGGGCATCTTTTCCCTCTTAGAAGGTCCCGAGGGCCTCATTCGGGAGAGATGCCTCCCATATGGGATGGCTCACCTCATCCTTGAAGAAGGTCCCGAGGGCCTCATTCGGGAGAGATACCTCCCTCTTGGGCAGGCTCATTTCTTCGTTGGAGAAGGGTCCCGAGTGCCACACTTGGGAAAAATATATATATCCATATCCAACTTACACGGTTCTCAGAAGACTCTCTTGACCAAGTCAAGAGAGAGTTAGTTATGCATAAACACTCAGCATTTCTGTTCCGAGAATAGGGGAGACGAGTCAACAAGATAACGTCTCCATCCGGTGCGATAAAGGAGGAGCCGTTATCCCACTACTCCACTTACTCACTCCTCAACTATCTATCCGGAATTCAAGGAAACGCCGCCTCCAGGTAACCTCTATATAAACCCACCTCCTACATGGAGAAAGGTACGAGAACTTTCATCTGAGTAATTACTCATTACGTTCTTGAGAACTCTCTCAAGAACTCTTATTGTTGCCTAGGCTAACTTGAGCGTCGGAGGCGGTTCCCCGGCCAAGACTAGGCCGGACTGTTCTTGCTTTCTTTGTGTGTGCAGGCATCTCAATTATTCCAACTTGGCTGGAGAGCTCTTAAGGTGGTCATCTCAATATCCGGCCCTCGAAGAAGTTCTAGACGCAACAAAAACATTCAAATTTTATCCCACACAGCACGCCTTCTAGTCAGGCGGTGTGGTGTGCCTTCACTTGAAAAAAGCCATTGTGCTTCAGTAATTCAAACGGTGTACCATTTGGTCCAATGACATGCCTTCTTATTCAAGTTGTGCGCCTTTTTATTTAGGTGGTGCGCCTTTTGATTCAAGCGGTGTGCCTTCTGGGCAAATGACTCCCCTTCTAAATCAAGCAGTACGCCTTCTAGGCAGACGGCAATCAAACAGAGTACTCTGTTTGAGCTACTGTAAGTGCATATTTTTTGCACATGTCAAAGGGCACAACATCTGAAGCACCAAGAGTGTATTTCAAGGGATTCTTTGTTCTCCTAGCCATCCCTATGTCCACACACACTCTCCTAATATGTCCTAAATCAATCTAATGACATGATTCGCAATTACAAGCATGAATGTGCATGAAGTGTGTCTTAGGACCTAAGTGTACTAAGTCTTCGTCTTGAGCCTGATTTAATCTTCATTCTTGCTCTCGAGTCTTCTTGCAGTCCATGCTTAGTTTGACTTAGTCTTTATTTGCATTTTGGTCTTCATGTCTATCTTGACTCATTTCTTCATTTGGTCTTGGACATATCTTTTTGGGCTAATCTAATTGTACTTTGACTTGGTCTAAAATATACACAACTCAAAGCACATATTAGTACATTGTGTTTGTTATCATCAAAATCAATGGAGGCTGAGGTGGCATTGATGTGGCAATGCTGACATGACATTTCCTCAATACCATTGATGGATGAAGATGAAGTGGCAGTTGCCCTTAACTTTGGCCAGGGTTGCTAAGGAATTGCCAAAAATATCGTTAACAATTTGATACCTAGCCAATTTGAACAATATTATTATGCTTCTTTACCTAGTTTAAATGTTATTCATTATCCTATTTGAATGTGTGCAGTGTTTCTTAATCCACAAATGAAAAGAACAAGATGGATATTTGGCCATTTTGGGGAAGACAACTTCCAAATAATTAGCATGAGATGGATAGGAACTGAAATATTTTGGATGCCATGATTTTCTGCGTCTGTCTTGATTTAGATCATGTACAACTTTTCCAATGCCAGATAAATGAAATTTGATGTAATGAGAAGTAGTCCTTGATTTGCTATCTAAACCAAAGAATCATGCATGGCCTCTTTTTTTTTATGGACATTCTAAATAGTTTATGAATGTAAGGTTTTCTTGTTTTGAACTACCCATCCTACTAAAATGGTTTACTAATATGGCACTAGCATCGTCTCAATTGTGACGGAAAAAAAAAACTTGGCTCAATGTAAAATTGTGTGATCTATGTACCTACTTGTGGTTGTTAATCAATATAATTAATTTCTCTCTTTCATTCAACCCCCCCCCCCCCCCACAAAAAAAAAAAAAGTTTTGATTGAAATTGAAAATCATACTGAAATTGAACGACGCCTCTATGAACGCCTTTTTCAGATACAACACTAAGGCAAAAGTTACAAAACTCATTAATATTCCTTTGCCTTAAAATTATTGATACAAAGAAAAGAAGCAAGTTCTAAGACAATCTCAACTCTCAAAGATGATCTTAAGAGACTAAATAACTTATCCCAATCCCAATCCCAAGCAAAACCAAAATCTTAAAATCAAAATACAACTAGATGATTTTGTATATCCGAAGGCAACAGCAACAACCGCACACAAACACAATACAGAAAACTCAAATCTTAGAAAGTACAAAACTATAAATACTGGAACTCCCAAGTAAGTGATTCCAAAACATTTATGTTGAAAAGTCGCAACTCCAACTCCTAATTCTGGTTAATGGAAACAGCAAAGACCCATATAAATCTTTTCTTTAGTGTTCATACTTGTTGAACGCTACATACCTTCCAAAAGTATTTCTTTTCTTTTTTTCGGGGTAAACCTTCCAAAAGGTTCTTGGCTGCTTTTAAGATCTTACCTTTACCCAAACATCAAATCAAAAAAAAGATAATCATTATCATCTTCCACCACTAGATGGTGAGTATGATTTGGCCTGTGGGGATCAATCTAATGTAGTCTGTTTGGGTACTAAGAGGATTTTCTAGATGAAACCCCTGTGAAAAGCTGCAAATCATTAGCAGACCCCTTTGCTCTGTGAAGAGATTGCAAGATATTATCTTCATTTTTAACTGTTAGACTTCATGCATGATTGCTATCAAGCTGTGTCTCTTGTTCTAGATGGCTCCAGATTTTGAAATCCTTCTTATCTCCCATTCGTGTCATTGATTGATGTAGTCATGTTTAGTCAAATTGAAAAGACACCACAATCACAAGAAGAGAACACTAAAAAAGAAACCCAGATGGATATCATTATTTTTAGTGAAACCATTGCAATAAAAGAGACCACTATGACCCAACAACCAAGCAATGCCTTGATTATGTATTGCCTTCATTTATATAAAATATATCAAGATATATAATACCTTTTTTGCTTTAAAACCAATGAACAATTAAAGAATAATATCAATCTCTCTTTCTCATACATACATGTATCTCACGAAAAGTGAAAGATAGGTCTGTTAGAGTCTCTAAGGAAGAGGTAGGGACCATGAATCCACCAAGTGAGAGAGCCCACCTTTGTGTCCATTAAAGAGTTGAGCAAATCAAAACATGGATAAGAGGATTAGCATTGAAATGGCCATTGCTAACAATTAGGCTTTTAATTATCAAAAGACTTTAAAACAACACAAACAGTACATATTGCCTCTGAAAGCTAAAGATATGAGGGAAAACAATGAATTTAAAAAGGTTTATGGATTAATTGATTGATTGAAACCAAATAATGTTAGCATGGCAACTAGAAGTTTTAGCAATTCACATAATAATTATTCTTAACCATACACAAAAACATCCGAAACCCTATTCTAACTATACACAAAAAGCCCCGAACCCTAGATGGGGGAAAAATGACAATATAAGGGACCAGACTAGGGTCTATGTGATAAAGGCTTCTGAATAAAGAGAAAGTATGATTATTAGGTTTTAGTTAACAAAGTTAAAATATATAGATCAGGAAGTCACCACTCACTATAAAACCTAGAGAGAAAAAAGTAGGCCCTTTTCTAGCTGATTAATCTGAAAAATGGTTTCGAATGTGATAGGTTTTTATTATTAAAATATATATTAAGTTTCAAAATTAGTTTTTGCATTTTTTTTATTTTAATTGTTTTGTTAGTGTGTGGACCCATGAGGTAAGGGTGGTAATGAGGCACCTACGAGTAAACGAGGCCCTTCATGACCTTGGTTATGAGGCTCTTCATAACATTGATCATGGGTCTTGATCATGCTAATGAGATTTTACCAAAAAAAAAAAAAAATCATGTAATGAGGCGGGTTTACTTGTAGGATAGAATTTACTCAAATTCTAACTATTACTTTTAATTCTTAGTTCAACTTCATTACCATTCATGGCAATCACCATGAATAGGGTTAAGGTTACTGAATGAATTAAATTAAATCATACAAAAAAAGTGAATATGAGAATTAATTTTTCATTTAGTGGGGAGATTAAGTCAAGGTGGTTTATTCCTATTAGTGGAGAAGGGACAAGCCCATTGATTTTCCATTAGTAGGGAATTGATTCTCCCCTTCATCAGGAGGTGAGTCATTGTAATATCACTGTAATTCAATGACCCAATTCATTGCTTTGAGAATATCAAGGGATGTAAAGTATGGTTTGAGCCTATCAAAACTCAACCCCTTCCTTGCATATGTGGTATAATAGAGACACTCCTCACACTTGCATTATTTGTTACTTATTGTTTTAAAAGTCTCTTCCTTTGAGTTTGTCTTTGTGTTGTAGCTTTTGGCTCCTTGAAGGGACTAGAAGAACTATCTCATCTTCTAGTTGGAGGTAGTGGTGCAAAGAACCCTTGATAGTAGGATGCATCAATTACCTTAAAGACAGCACTCAAGGTATGATTCAACCTCATTCGTTGGTGGTTCATTCGATTACAACATCAAGTTTTCCAGATTAGTTAAGGATTTTCATCTTTCAATTGTATTGCAATTCCATTATTGTGTTTTTAGAATTTGTAATACAATTATCCAACAAAACGCTATCAAACACTTTAGCTATTACACGGTTACACCCCTAAATTTTTGGTCAATTTCACTGGCACCAACAGGGGGGAAGTGGGAAGGAAGGGAATATGGAAGGCCGGAGTTGCTGATCATTTTCACAACACAAACACTTTCTTGATCTTACCACCTCTATATAAGGAGTCCAACTTGGGTGTTGTTACATACGATGGAGACCAAAATCTTGACCCTCGTTTTGATCTCCTCAAGATTTTGATCTCCATCGTATGCAGCACTGCAGTACTCGAGCAATTTCGTTCTATAAGAGATTAACTTTTACATCTATGCCGAAAGCAGGTACATCCAACTCTTGCAGCCTTACCAATTATGGCATTATTTTTTTTTTTCAGGCAATTTTCCTCCCTTTTTACGAAGGCATAGCTGTTGGAATGATTTCAATTTTGTCTTAGCATAGTAGTATGGTTAGAACTTTGTTTTGGTAGGATTAAAGAAATTAGTCGGTGGGAGAATATTGACCCATTGAAAAAATTGATATACTTTGGATGATGCAATTTTGTTTTATTTTATTTTATTATTGTTAATTTCTTTTTAGGTAGAGAATGAATGCAAGTACGTATAAAAATGGCATATAGATTATGGAATTGTTATATATAACTCAAATCCTTTTACCTAACTTTGAAGATGGATTTACATTGATATATATATATATATATATAGTAGGTGACACGAATGATCCAATTCGTGAGATTTATGATGGAATTCAACTCATTTACTTAATTAAAATTTAAAAATATGTATCTAATGTTCTCTTATTAAGTAGTCATTGAGAGATTTGAGATTTTCGTCCTAGTATTTTGACAGAGAGTTTTTGTAATATAGTTCTAATGATTGGTTTCAGAACTCCATTATATCCTCTTATTACATGATGAAAGTTCTTCCTCTTCTTTGTTGGTGAGCATAATATACCATATTGGTGGGTTAATCATGTTAACTCTAATATTCTTTCGATTTATTTATATTTTTTGTTCTTAATTTTTTTTGGTGTATTAAATAAAGTTGTGTCCGAGAGAGATGCCATGAGATACATTAGAAAAGATCACAACAGAAGTTAAAAGAAACTTGTTTTTCGTGTACAGTTGCATGAGAAAAAGCATATTGATGGTGAAATAAAAACCCAAGTAGACTGAAGATTATAATAGATTATTTCAGTAAACAATGAACCTGTGGGCTTTTTTGCATTTTATTTGGCCGATACAACAAAATAGGGCCCAGGTGAGTACAACCAAAGCCCAACTGAATCTTCTTTGTCCAATTTTTGGGTTGAAGCCCAGCTAAAGCTCTAGTCCGATATAGACCAACCACACAAGTCCAAGCCAAACAAATTCTGTATGTTTTGAATTTGGTCCAATATTTATTTTATTATTATTATTATTATTATATATATATATATATATATTTTGTAACAAATAAACGGGGTTTAGCAACCCTGAAAAAGAAAACTACTCAAGCATGCAAATCTTATCCGCTAGTAGGATCTCCAATTCTTGGGGTGGATCCAGAAAGAATCGCGAAGGTTCCCCTAAAGAAGTCGGTCTCTTCGTGATCCAGTCAGCTGCGTAGTTGGACTCCAGGTACGAATCTACGAATCTAATTCCTTCATAGCTTCCCACTTTTTCCTTTATTGCATGCACCACTCTTGCTACTTTCCTGTATTCTTGCATTAGGCTTTAACAGATCAATAGCTTTGAGAGAGTCTAATTCCACATATAAATGCATGAAATTCTTTTCTCTATTCCTTCATGGACCGCCTGCAATTCAGCTTCTAAAATATTCATCTTCATTTTTCTCTTCACGAATCCTCCAAGGAAGCTGCCTTCTGTGTTGTGAATTACACCTCTTATCTGACTGTATTCTCCTTTGCATAATGATGCATTCACATTTATTTTGAACCATCCTTCCTCAGGATTATTCCATCTACATGCACTTCTAGGGCATTTGGGTTTTATTGTTTCCTCTCTATTCATTCCCTACATCAATATTTTAACTTGGTTGAAGAGGTCTAAACAAAGCTCTGCACCGTTTCTTGGTCTGGTGAAGATTTCTTCATGGCTTTCTCTATTTCTCCAACACCAAATTTTATACACCACACAACTAAACTTTATCGCCCAATCTGGGTACCAACCTTGACTTTTTCCGCATATATTGAGCGTTTGCTAGTCCTTTTGATTACTCCTAAAGAATCATGTTTGCATTGACTTCGGCAGTAGTCTATTCCAAATGCCAAGAGCAAATGAACAATCTCTAAAAATGTGAAGTGTACTCTCTGATTTGCATAAACAAAAATCTACATGATGCATGAGATTGAAGCTTCATTTTTCTTAATCTAACATTTGACAGCAGCCGATTGTGACTGAGAATCCACAAGAAATTACAAATTATGTTTGGCATCTTGAGTTCCCATAGTTTTTTCCAATAGTTTTCATTGAATATTGGATTCGATATAGACTCCTTCTCCGCCTCAAGCATTTGGTCCATTTTAATGGAAAAGTAGTCATCTGGAGATGGGTTCCAGAGCAAAATGTCACACCCTTCTTCCTCCTTTGGTGTTGGATATTCTAGAATTTTTGTGCATATTTCCAATGGGAGGAGATGCTGAAAGCGATCCCATCACCATTCATAATTGTCATCAACATAATTGTAGATTTTTTCTTTTATCATATCTTTTGAAATTTGACATGTGGCTTCATCTAAAAGGCATTTCCCTGCTACGATCCAATTATCCTTCCAGAAAGAAATTCTTTTCCCATTACCTACCATAAATTTGCAATTTTTTTGAACCATTTGAGCCATCCTACTCATCGCTTTCCAAATGGGGGAGTCAGTAGGGCAGGTAGCAAACCTTTCTTTCCGTTGATCACCTCCGTATTTAGCTTTCAAAATTGTCATCCACATGTTTTCTTGATTCATAAAATCCCATACTAATTTCATAAAAATTGCTTCATTTACTGTCACCAAATTTCTGAAACCTAAACCGCCCATCTCCTTCGATTTACATAACATCTCCCTACGAATGAGTTGTGCACGTTTTTTACTCTGAGTGTCTCATCTCACAAAGCCGCGACCTACCTTCTCCACTTCATGTAATATTCTTTTAGGGAGGGGGCCTGATTGCATCGAATAGATGGGAATTGACATAACTAATGATTTTGCAAGAGTAACTCTTCCAGCCATGGAAAGAGAACTTACTTCCAGCCAGTTAGTCGTTGCTTAACTTTCTCCAATATTTGCTTATAATTCTCCTTCTTAATCCTTCCATTTCAAATTTGAGTTCCAAGGTACTGACCAATATCTTCTGTTTGCGTAAATCCACTTACTTGGATAATTTCTTTCACTCGCTCTCTATTAGTATTTTTTGAGAAGAAAATTCTTGTTTTTGGGATGCTTACTTTGCAACCAGAAGCTTCGCAAAAATCGTCCAGACGCCTAATAATAATTTCAATTTTTTGCATCGAGGCTTCCGAGAAAAGTATAACATCATCTGCAAACATTAGGTGAGATACATTTGGGCCAGATCTTCCCACTTTAATTGGTTTCCACATATTATCAGAGACCGCATCATGAATATAGTGAGCTAATCTTTCAATGCACAAGACGAAGATGTAAGGTGATAAAGGATCACCCTGACGGATTCCTCTCAATGGTTTGAATGGAGTCGTAGCTTCACCATTCCATAGAATACTTAAACTGGAAGAGGTAATACAATCCATGATTAATTCTACTAATTTATTTGGGATTCCCACCATAATAAGGGTCTCCTTAATAAAATCTCATCGCAGACGATCATAAGATTTTTCTAAATCAATCTTAATAGCCATGTTGGAAGTTCTTCTAGATTTGCTTCTCATAAAATGGAATATTTCTTGAGCAGTGATGATGTTCTCTTGTATACGTCTTCCTGGGACAAAACTAACTTGACTAGGAGAAATCCAATCTGGCATGAATTCTTTCAACCGATTTGTGATAGCCTTAGTAATGATTTTGAAGCTCACATTACAGAGGGAGATGGGCCGAAACTGTGTCACTTTCTTGGGTCTTTCCACCTTAGGAATTAAAGCAATGAGTGTTTCATTTAATTTATGATTCAGTCTCCCTTCAAATGCTTCTTTAACCATATTCACGACAGAGCTTCCAACTGTCTCCCATGACTGCTGATAAAAAGCGGCGTGAAAACCATCAGGTCCTGGAGCTTTCCACGGGCTCAAGCTTTTAACTACTTTATGAATTTCTTCCCAACCAAAAGATTTAGTGAGAGTTTCCAAACGGATAGGACATACTTTAGGGAAGCTATGTAGGGAGTGAAGTACCTTTCTAGTAATGATATCATCTTCAAATAAATTGATGAAAAAGCTTGTAACGTGCTCTTTTAGATTTTCTGGATCACTAATAAGACCCCCATTCTCTGTTTGCAGCTCCTCTATTTTATTTCGCCTTCTTTGGATGATTGTAGAGATGTGAAAGAATTTTGTATTTCTATCTCCTTGTAGCATCCAATTTTTCTTGACTTTTGGGCCCACAAGATTTCTTCTCTATCCAACACCATCTCCAGTTCCCTTCTAAGGTTTTTCTCTAAATTAATAAGGAAAGGATTATAGTTCCCATCAGCCATTTTCTTTTGAATACCTCCAAGGCGAGCATGCAATCTTTTTTTTGTTGCTTTTATATTACCAAACTTGGTAATATTCCATTCTCTCAGATTATCTTGCATTCGTTATAAGGCTTCAGGAATCGCCTCAGTAGCCTTCCAATTGTCCTTTACCACCTGCGAAAAGTCTTCATGAGTAGTCCACATGGCCTCAAATCTAAAAGGCTTTATAAAGCATCGTTTTTCTTTTTTGTTGAGATCTATAATCAAGGGGTGATGATCCGATTTGATACGCGGCACCACACGAACTATTGCATCATGAAAGAGCACTCTCCAGTCAGCGTTACAAACTCCTCTATCAAGTCTTCTGAATATTCTTTGTCTTCCTTCCCACTTAGGACCTCGCCAAGTGTATTTGGTTCCTGTATAGCCCATGTCAAACAAACCACACCTGTCAAGGACAGTTCTAAAATTTCCACACTTTCTCTTGGAAACCTCGACTCCCCCTTTAGATTCAGAACTATTTAGTATGTCATTAAAATCACCTGCCACCATCCAAGGTCCTACATAATTTCTTTCAACCACAGCTAGATCTTCCCACATAACTTTTCTAATTGCTTCATTCGAATTTGCATAAATAGCAGCAAAAAACCTCTTTTTTTTTTCTTCCTGTTATCAACTATTTCAAATAGGAGATATTGTTTATGCTCTTGCATCAATGTTGGTTTGAATTTCTCATTCAAGAAAATGCACCAAATCCCCCCAGAGAGACCAACGGCATCACTCTTGTAACTTGCAATCACCCTTAGATTCTATATGACTTTCACAGCCTTTTAACCACTAATCCGTGGTTCCAAGATAACAATACAATATGGACTATATATATATATATATATATATTTCTATAATGCTTAATTGCAGAGGTGAAGGATTTGTTACCTGCACCTCTACATTTCCAAACAAAAACCTTCATAAAAAAATTTAAAGAGAGAGAGTTACCTCCCTATCGATCGTCATTGCATTTGCATCAGGGTCTGAAACAACCATCATCAAATCCTCCTTCTCATCTTGAAACATCGATTTTCCACTTTCAACTAGGGGGTCAAGCAGTTTTCCATGATCTCTCAATTCTTCCTTCTTCAGGACAGGGTTACTTTTTCTAGGCTCTGTCCTGTTAGTTCTTCCTTCAAATGGCGTAGGATTTATTAATCCAGCTCCACCATTATCGCCCTGTAGAGTAGCCGCCTGTTGAAGCTCCATGTTTTGATATTGGGTGATTCTCTGTTGGGCGTTTGCAACATCTTTGGGAGCTCATAATTAATTTGCATTTGACTCCTTGGAGTCTCTAGAACCACCGATGCTTCCCTGGTTTGACCAAAATCCTCTATATCCACCATCCAATCCTCTACATCACCCTGTTTTTTATGTACTAAATGGGTTTGTTGTAGGGGTTGAGTGTTTTCTTGCGTTGGTGTTACCAGTGCCTCCCTGTTTGTATTAGCATTCCCTTCCCACACGTCATTTTCTTTTTCTATTCCTAAAGCAGCAAACCGCGACCGTTTCGCCTGGAAACTCGGATAAATTTCACCATTGGTCTGCTGATTCACCCTCATGTTCCAGCCGAAGTCCTTGAATCCAACAGCACCCCCCTCCACCATCTCTCTTTTTATATTTGGGTTTTTGTACTAGCATCCAAGGCCCATATGTGTCCAGTGGTGCATTTCATTTCCTAGATTCATAGCTACCATCAACCTCTGGTGCATGATCTCTGTCATTCTTTCTCTTCTCATTTTGTTCGATAGCTTCAGCATCAGGGCATTGTTCTTTCTAGTGGCCAAACTTTCCACAACCGAAGCATAAAAAGTGGAGAGATTCATACAATATCTGATGAACTCTTCCTTTTCGCCTGAATTTTGATAGGAGTGGCTTGTTCAGATCAATTTCTACACAAACTCTGGCAAACTTTCCTCTCGTAGCCTTTGCAGTGGTTGCATATATTTTAATCACTTTTCCAATTCTTCCACCTAATTTTGTAAGGAAGATATTGTTAAAGTATTCAATGGGAATGTCTGGGAATAGAATCCATACGACTAATTTTTTGACTTCTTCTATTGCTGGGTTGAATTCTAGTTCCCACCTTCTCACTGACAAGTAGTGGTCCGCAATTATCCAAGGCCATTCAGTTAATACTCTTTTGTAGTCTTCCTTGGATCCAAATTTTACTATGAAGTAATCATAACCTATGTCAATTAAGTCCCATGATCCCGTAGGTTTCCATAGAGTTTTCAGTCAGTTGAATAGGAAGATATAACCCACATGCCTTCCTACCAGTTTGATTATAACAGATTGCTTCCATGGCTCTCGGTGGTCTTCCTTTTCCTTCTTTGATAAGGTGATGTTTGGGCAGAACGGATCATCCACAGTTATAAGCACTTCCTCTTCTTCATTATCAGTTTCCCAATCCGAATAGCAATCTGCGCTAAATCCCTCGCTATCATAACCATCTTCATCCGCCATTGTTCCTTCCTTGCTTTTGAAAAATCTTCGCCTTTCTTTAACGGTATCGATGTAGGTTCGCCTAGTCACCATCTCAGGAGTCTCCCCTTCGAGCAACGATCGCCCTCATTTAATTTTCTTGTTGCTCCTTTGCATATGATCGAGTTCTTCAGGGAAGACTTTCATTGCCAGCGGGTTACCTTCCGAAAACGTCTCCATTAGGGTTTTCCTAGGGTTTGGCTTTTTGGTCCAATATTTTTTTAGTAAATAACATTTCATTCAACTAAGGAGGAGCCTAAGGCCTCAAAAGTAAAATGGATTCGAAGGAAAGGAGTGGACTTAAGCTAGACTTGTAATATCCAGCCCTATTCTAACCTTGACCCTGACCCGGATCCACTGTTGTATTCAGGTCCGAAGACCCGAAGCGGTGGAAGAAGAGATTTGTGGACCATTCTGATTGATGATCATGATTCGGAGACCGAGCCCATGGACATTGACAATGATACCCCTTGCTTAAATGCATTGTTAGTGTTTAAGGAAAGTCTGCGCATCGGAGAAGATTAATATGGTTGATGTACCAAATGACCTCCTGTGCACAATCCGAAGGTATTCTCCGAAACTAGACTTCTTGATTGAATTGTGGAAGAAAACCTCACTCAATTTGACCTTGTATAGCCTTTCAAATCCCTACTTGAAGTTGTTGTTCTAAACCTGAGTTTTCTGCTGAAAATATTTTGGTCGATCCTTTTGGTCGATACCATCGACCAAGGACCATCGACCAAAATATCCCAGTCTGCCAAGTTAATGATTCCATGGAATATTCCTTTTCTATTTAATATGACCTCGAGGCTTGAGCCTTTTGCAATCATTTTTCTCACCTGGGAACGTGGGGAGAGCTTCCCAAAGCAGCTCCTTGGTTAGTGTGAAGGGTATCTCATCAAAGACACTTAGTTTATCATTGATTCTTGTCTTCATCTTCCACACTAAGGTATGACTCCTCATTCCACTCTCTACCCTACCATTTTCTACTCTTTTCTATTGTCACCTTGCTGATGAGACATTTGGAATGGTGCTGCAACCTTGCAACCACCACTCCAAGTGCCTACTCATGCTCAATCCATGATTCCCTTAGCTATTCATTGATGCTATGCTTATATCTCACGCCTAGCATATGTATTCCATGATTTACCTATTAACATCATACCATTTGATATCAAACTGAGCTATAGAGTGTATTATGTTCATGTTTAACATTTCCATATAATTCCAATCGAATTTCTATTAGTTCCTCTAACTATTGCATGCTATTCCTCATCAATGCAATCAATTCCAACTCATGCCATGATGTTTATCACTTGAACTTGATAGCTCAAATTGGGGCTTTTTAATTAGACCATTGGATTGGGTTAATTCCTTGATTTATAGTGTCCTACTACTGTTGTTAAGTATGCCTCCAAGTTTCAGATTGATCCGAACACCGGAAGACTCATTTCGGACCAAAATCCCCAAAATCCACTATTCTGCCCCGAGAACAATTTTGGTCGATCTTTTTAGTCGATACCATCGACCAAGACCATCGACCAAAGTTGTTGCTGACAGCAACCTTGGTCAGTTTTGACCCAAATGACATCCGATCTTCCCGACTTCTTTTCTAACTTATTATTGATGTTTGTTTAGGGCCTTAACAATTCTGTTGGACTATTCTTGGTATTCTCAATTCATCCAAGGTAAGGATGGTTATATCCATAAACATATAAGTCATCAAATATTGAACTGTGCTTCATTTAAAGAATGAAATCTCTAAATTTCCTTTCAATCATTATGAGACTGTTACATATGTGTTAGAACAGTAGCATTTAAATCTTTATACTCTTGTTGTGTTACTTTATCATTTTGATTTGCTTATGTTTATAATGGTTCGTTTCAATATCATGATTTGATTACTATTATGAATATGCATTGGATGCATGAGAAATGATGAGATTGGATATGTGATTGCTTACGTATGACTTGGGATTGGGGGTGTCCCATCGACACTTACGTCGTTGGGCATCGGAGGGAATAGTATGGGATGTTCTCCGATGGTGCCTATCGACACTCTCCCAAGTTATTGGATGACATACATAGGATTGTCTAGTTGTGTGGCTAGGTTCATCATTGTCGTGTCAGACCCGAATCGGAAGGGCATTGAGACCGAACAAGCCGTGGTAGTGTATGGTTGGATGGGCGCTCTAGACCGGTAGCCAATCCGGTAGGGGACATAAACCATGCTACGGATACCTGAAAGGGGCCATTTATTGGTAGAGTTGCATATGGATAGACTTGGGCTCACGGGCGCTCAAGACCGGTAACCAATCCGTGAGAGGACGTGAGAGCTTCCCGTTTACTATATGTGGATGACCAATAGGGTTGATGAGTCCGAAATCCGGGATTTTGCTGACTCTAGTGTGAAGGATACCAGAAAGGATCGCCGGGGGCGAGGAATGGACGTATCTGAATCTGACTTGACCGACTGAGTAGATGACTTGCATTGGGCTAGGCTTTACCGTGACATGCGCCCATTACTTGACCAAATGGTGATGTGAGAGAGTGGTGACCGATCCCCTTACCACGGCTTTTTGATGACCTTACCGATCTTCCCGGGCATTCCCAAGATATGGAAATGGGAGAGTGACTGACGACCCAGAGAAGTACGGTGCTATGACTTAAAGCATGTCTACCATAGAGACCAGCATTCATAGAGTCAGGCTCATATCTGCATCATATGTTCCATATCGCATTGCATTATTATATGTTCTGAATGTGTATGATTTCTAATTATGGGATAACTTCCTTGCTGAGTTCTTCGAACTCATTCCTTTTTGTGCAAATGTTTTAGATTACATTCCAGGTACTGAAGATTACAATGGCACCTCCTATGAGGCGGACTATGATTCCACATACTACCCTCCGGGTAGTGGCGTCGGTGAGGATCCATATATTGGAGTCGAGGAGGATTACTACCCGCACCAGGGTTAGCCCCACAGTTGTGCGGGAGCGGCAGCGTTGGGTTTACTTCATCCGTACTGTTGAGGAGACTACCATTAGTATAGAAGAAACCCTAGTATAGTGCCCCATTCCCCTGGTGTATTTGTGGAACCTTGGATCTTGTAATTAACTTGTCTTTGAATTATTTTGGTGACACTTGGATATGTAACTAACTTGATTTACTTCTTTTCCGCTGCTCTGAGAGGGTGGCTACCACACCTTCTCACCCTTTATGATTTTGATCACACTTTATTATTATCTATATTCCGCACTCTGATTTAGTTAATCTTATCTTATTCATGATACTTAGTATTAGCTGTTTTAACCATTGATGATTACTGTTCATGATTGTGTTACCGTGTATGTGGGAGGCATGGACCTCAGATCATTCATCCTTGGACTGTGGATCACATCCCGGGTATTCCAAATGGGGTACCAGCTGGGTGGATGTGACAAGACTGTTCTACCTTCACCGGAATAAGGTCTTGTTGACTAGAATGTCATCCAAATCTCTGTTTGGTTTCAAAAAAATTCTCTTTTCTATTGGAAGATCTCAAAAAAAATCTCACAACATGGCTATATTAAACACTTGATGATATGAAAGGGCCATTTTACCATCAATTAGTTGGAAGGATTGTAACTCAACATCCAAAAAGTAATTGGACGGGATGGAGGAGAAGGGGACCTTCTCTCTACATCATTGCTTCCTATCCCCAAGCCAAAATAATCTGCAGTAGAAGTTGCATTGGTGGTAGATGTAAGAAGAGAAAAGACGAACAACTTTGGGTCTTCCATGACTGATAATGCAAGAAGTTATTCAAGGATGTGTGGGAGGAAGTAGGGAGAAAGTGAAAGGAAGAGTAATGGCCATTGCTTTGTTGGTTTCTACAACTCTAGTTTTGGATTCTCTGTTTCTATTAAACCCAAATTCTTCTTGTTTATATGTTCCTCCTGTCTTCTTTTTTTTTCTTTCTTTTTAATTAACTTATTGGAAGATAATCTTGAGATTCTAGGGAAGATTGTTCAGGGAAGAATATCTTCTATAACCTCCCTAGTTCTTGTTCTCTTTCACGCTATATCTGTCTCTCTTACTCTCTTTCGGTCTCCCTGTCACTCCAACTCACCCTCGACCAAGTTTGTCAGGTTTTCAAAGTGCTTGTCTGGAGAAACTTCCGAGTTGCTCCAGTGGAACTATAAATGTATTACCTATATTTTAGTCCTCCTAATAATTTACCTATAATTTTATGGCTAAAGTGTAGCTGAAGGAACATGTGAATAGGTTAGCTGAACAGCTCTAAATATTTAGTAAGATTTGTTAAACTACATATGAATCGTTCAATAAAATTCCTATTTTTTTCTTCCTCTATTCATTATCTATTGACTTCACTAAAAACCCTTTCACCTGCATTCAAAGTGTTCTTTACCCATGGAGATAGAACGACATCATCAATTAGAATAGTGGGAGACAGGATAGATTTCTGGAAATTGGACGAAACAACATTTGTTTATAATTCTGATGGACAGAAATTGGCTTCCAAGATCGAATGGGTTTACCACATTGGATTACCAGAGAGAGAAAAAAGAACAAAGTGGGCTCTGTTTGAATATAGATGAAAAATGAAAGATTTGGAAACCCTTTATAATAAAGCAACGGAAGAGAACGAATGGATACTTGGAAAGATTGAATACGCAACTGGTTATAGGAACTTAGATGGATAGGATTTGAATTGTGGTGTTCTCTTCACCAAAATCTCTCAACTGTGATGTTCTGATAAAGGGATCAACAGGGTAAAGCCCTTGGCAGCTACAACTGCCATTATTCTTTTGATTATCCGAGTTTGGGCGTCAATTTGGGTCATCATGTCATAAAGAATTTCTTCTTTCTTGTTGAGAATTAAACACCGGGAGTTAAGAGAATTTGTTGAGAGTTAAACAGTGGAGTTTTGAGAGACCTTCTGCTTCACTTGTTAAGAGTTCAACAGTGAAGGTTTTAAGAGAATTTCTTCATTACTTGTCAAGAGTTAAACTGTGGAAGTTTTGAGAGAATTTTTGCTTCCCTTCAGAGTTAAACAATGTAGGTTTTGTTAATTTCTTTAAAAAAAATATATCTCTTGCCTAGGATTCTCAACTTAAATTATCTCTCCATTGTTGTGCATCTTGGTTTTTTATGTAAAAATAGAGGAAGAAATAGAGAAGGAACAGAGAAAGAAGAAATAGACGTTACTCTAACCGCCAACCAACCCATAAATTGAGCATTGTTTTTTTCTTTTATTTTTGAAAATTTAATTGGTGATAGAAGGTTAACTTAACTAACCTATAAATATTATGAGGAAAAATAGGAATTTTATTGAACAATTCAAATTTAGTTAATAGATCTAACGGTAGGTATTTAGAACCGTTTAGTTAACATATTCACACGTCCGTTCAACTATTGCCTTCCCTAATTTTAATGTTTTGTGTAGGGCTCACGTCTAAATATGACAAGATAACAAAGGTGGGACCACTTCTATTTTGACATAAAGAACCCTTGAGGTCGTTATCTCGACATCTCCAGGTGGAGCATGAACCCCCCCTTTTTTCTTATCGTAAAACTCTTCAAGTGTTGCGGCCACTGCTACTTCTTATGTAGATTAGAATTAAGATATTAATTTTAGTTTGGGATTTAGGAAGCAGTGACAAAGAATTGCATATTCCAATCTCCTTTGTCCTTGAGTTTTGGGTGTTGGGCGCAATATGGAGATTTTGGATGATGCAAGCACATGTAGCATAATTTAGAGGCAGTAGAGTACTAGATATAAGAGCAAATTATAAATAGGCCCCCTAGAATTGCAATCAGTTACATCTACTATTCTTGAAAAAATCAATTACGAATGCACTCCTACTATTAATGATTAAAGTTGAATGATGATTTCATCACTAACTAAATATTTAATATGCCAATTTTACCTTTCTTTATTTGAGTATTTTTCATAATACCAATTTTATCCTCATCCCTTTATTCCATTCTCTCTCTCCTCTCTTGACTCTCGTTCTTTGGCCTTCTCCTTCCTCGGCTACAACAGCTACCTGGTTTAGATTGTCAAGCTTTTCAGCTGAGCTTGAGAAAGTATGACTCATTCCATGGTAATGGAACTTGGACTTACCATTGTTGTCTTCCTCGTAATTGGAAGGCCTTAATGTCGAACCTCTTGACATCACAAGCCCATAAGCATTTGCAGCCATCGGCGACGGTGGAATAGAAGTTAGTGTGGTTGAAATTGGACCCTTTTGGTGTTGGGTTCCGAGACAATTGCAAAGAATATATCTCAATTGCTACCATCCCATTTCTATTTGTCAATTATTGGGTTGATTATATCAAATTCTGAATAGTAATATATAGGCTCTCTGCCATTTCAATTTTTAACATGTTCTTCCTTTCTCGGTTTCACCATCCATCTTTGGTTCTTGTTCAGTAGTATCCTATTTGGTCTCATTTGATTGGGGTTATCTACATTCAGACTTAACTAGATAGATCCTCTCCTACCTTCGCATATGATCCATAGTGAGAGCCAGTGTCATCTACAAGTTCTGGCATTTTGTCGTCACAAATGCCTTATTCTCAGTTTGCATCTTCAAAATCAAGAAGTCTTGTTCTTCCTTTTTGGCTAGAACAATGTTTACATCAAGAATAGCTAAGTTAAATTTTCAACCACATTGATTTCTATTCCATGGTATCCTGGAATTCTGCTCTTCTCCTTGGAGGGGCTCTGCCAATGAGTCCTAATGAGTTATAGGATTTAACCATGCGGAATATTTTAGTCCAAAGACTAGGTAAATTCAATGAGTGCCTTTGGATTAAAATATTTATATGTAACAATCTCTCATCACTCATTGGGTACTTACCGGAAGATATTCTCCAAGGAGAGGATTCATCGCTAGTGGCTACAACTTCAACTTTAGGGTTGTAGATGCTTATGGACTTGCAACGTTAATAGAGCCAATGTCGATGCCTTCCAATTACGGGGGAGACAATAATGGTAAGTCTAGGTTCCATTACCATGGGACAAGTTGTCACACCCCACCCAGCTGGATCCGGTCAATTCCTGAATATCCATGGGGTGATACATCACAATATCTAGGTTCAATGACAATTCCATACAATACATGATAAAGTAAAATTAAATGGATAGAAAAATAAATAAGTTCGGATATGTAATAATCAAGAATGAAAAGAAAGGATTACAATATCCAAAATTTCCTATAAAAAACTAAACATCAGAGTTCTAAGAAAAGAAAAAATGTTTAATGTTGCAGTGGAAATAATCTAAGGAAAACTCTTAGGTAAAGAAACTCCATAAGAATAGTCTTGGCACGAACAGGAAGCATCATGTGCCTCCACTTCTTCTCCAATCTCACCACCTTGATAGCCACTTGATAAAGGATCATCAACGATAGTGTGGTCCTCATAACCTGTAAAGCAATCTAAAGAACAAACAAAAATATATGAATGAGTTCATAGAACTCAGTGAGGTAACTAACATTCACATCATATATTCATCCAATTTTCATGTCATAATTTATAAGACAATCATGTATTTAATAACATAAATAAACAAATGCATGGTGATGATATGAGGTTCCTAACTCTAAAATGTAGTCTCTAAAGTAAACATGCATTAAGTCATACACTAATCTTCTTTGGGCGGTCTCAACACTCTTCCCTCACGACACCAAAGTACGTCTATTGGGTTCTTCGCGGCTATTGGGTAAAGTCTCATCGAGCCATGGTTGGGAATCAAATCACCATTCTCTTACATCACCATTGGTATAAGATCTGGAGCGTGTCAGAGATAAACCTAAGCCCAGTGCAAAGTCATACAGTCTCATACTACATATGGTCTGAATATCTCCACTCACGCCTAGTGTTCTGTTGGTTCAATACCTTCTCATCTATGAATGGAATCCTCAACGGGAGAAATCTGTTGGATCCCACTCCTTAATCCAATGGTCATCCACATATAATGGACAAGATGATCTCCATGTCCTCTCATGGTTTGGTTACCGGTCTCGAGCGCCCAGGAGCCCTTATCTATTATATGCAACCCTACCTCTCTATAATGATAGTGGACCTGCCCAATATACAAGACCTGTGAAATCCAGCCCAAACCTAGCCAGGGCACCCTATCTGTTTTGGGTAAAGAAGGGTTAGTTTAAATGTTTGACCTTAAAGTTGGACCTTGATTTGATCTTAGCTTGTTGCTTGTAGACCCTTTTGGTTGACGATTTGGTGTCGGAACCCAAGCCCATGGACATTGTCGATGATGCCCCTCACTTGAGAGCATTGTCAGTGTTAGTTTTGAATCTGCGCACCGAAGAGGGGTGAATTAGTTGAAATACCTAATGAAATCCTGTGCCAATCTGAATATATTTCCCGAAACTAGACTTCTTGATGGACTTGTAGGAGAAAATCTCACTTAATTTGACCCCATATAACCTTCCAAATCCCTGTCCGAAGTTGCTGAACTATGTCTGTCAAATCCTGCTTGCGCATCAAAGAATATGAGCCTAGTTGGTGAACCTAATGAACTCCAATTCTTGATCTGAAAGTATTTCTAGAAACTAGACTTCTTGATTGACTCGTAGAAGAAAACCTCACTCAATTTGACCCTGTATAGCCCTCCGAATCCCTGTTTGAACCTTGCTGTCCTGATTGGTCGACTCATTGGTCGACTGGACCAGTAGACCAATCCAATCGACCAATGGTGTCTGAATTTACCAATTTGGTCCTGTCTCCTCTATTTAAGTCAAATCTCGGGATTACTTCACCTCCTATGCCTCCTAAGCCTCTGGAATGAGTTAGAACCCTAATCTAATCAATTCCCTTGCATTCCTTGGTGATCTCTCACAAGACTTGAAGTAATCTTCTTCCTCTCGCATCAAAGGTATGTCTACTCTCTTTTCTTTCTTCTCCATCTCTGATTTTCTTTCTTTAATCTGTTCTTGGCTGAGATCAGGAAGAAGATGATGCACTCTTGCAACCATCCACTCCATGATCTCATCTTGTTCCTTGAGATCTATGATCATCATCATGATCTCAACCCCAGCCAGTTAAATTCTTGAAACCCTAACCTTTGAAACCCTAACCTTGTGTGATCATCCGGAGAACCTTTGGTAACCTCTCATGTGAGGGAAACCTCATGGGTAATGTGGAGGTTGATCTAAATTCAATATTCTTTAATTCTTCTTGTTGTAATTGGCCAATCATCAATTCCCTCCCTCCTGTGATCTTAACCTTTTTATGGGAACCATAAGGGTGAAACCCTAATTTCTTGGGTTAGATCAAGAACCCATCTTTTGACCATGATTATCTTCCCATAATGTTTCTATTAACCTAAACAAGATTTTCTTATTATGTTCTTGATTGCAACCATTCCCTTTCTTCCTGTGATCATAACCTTTTCATGAGAGCCATAAAGGTTGAAACCCTAATTTCTTGGGTTAAATCAAGAACCCATATTTTTACCATGACTTGATGATTTTATCTTCCCATATGATTCTAATACATCCTAAGAAGTTCCCCTTCGAATTTCGGATCAATCCGACTTCAAACGAAGAAGTTATGGCCAAAGCAGTTTTTCACTATCCCGTCTTCGACTCGATTGGTCGTCGATGTCGGATGGGTCGATAGACCAATCAATCGACCAATGAAGTCGGTAGCTTCAATTTTCGCTCGATTTGATTCGTTTTCTCTCGATCTTTTAGGTATCTTTCCTAATGTTGTATCTATGCTTGTTAGGGGTTTATTTGCCATGTTTGGTGTCTCTCTCTTTGATCTTTGGATTATCTTCGGCGATAATCAAGGTAAGGACAGTTGATTCCTTAACTACATAGATTGCTTGTTCTCTGGTTTCTACTTTATGAAACTATGAGATTACCTACTGTTATTGTATTTTAATTCTGATCTCCTCTTTGTGGGAACAGTAGCACTTATTTATATCATCTTTTCATTGTTTATGTTATATGAATTACTTATTACTGCTTAATCTGATGTTGCTTTTACATTCTCTTTTATATGATGAACTACTGGTTGTGTATGTCATGACTGATCTGAGAATGTGTTTGCTTAAGTTTGGTTTGGGATTGGGAAGTGTCCTTTTGACACTTCTGTCCTTGGACATTATCGGAAATAGTATGGGATGTTTCCGGGGTTGCCCATCGACACTTTCCCGAATCAATGGTTGTCATACCTAGGGATGTCTAGCAGTGTTTGGCTAGGATACACCCCTGTTATATCAGACCCGATTCGGAAGGGTATTGAGACCGAACGACCCGCGGTAGCAATGGGGATTCACGGGCGCTCAAGACCGGTAACCAACCCGTGAGAGGACGGGAATCACATTGTGGGGGCCATTTATTGGAGGGTTGCATATGGCTAGACTTGGGCTCATGGGCGCTCAAGACCGGTAACCAACCCATGAGAGGACATGAGAGCTTCCCGTTTACCATATGTGGATAACCAATAGGGTTGATGAGTCCGTAGTCCGAGTTGGTCGGTGCCATAGGATACGCTGACTCTAGTGCGAAGGATACCGGAAAGGATCGTCAGGGACGAGGAATGGACGTATCTGGAACTGAGTTGATATAACTGACTAGATGACTTGCATTGGGCTAGGCTTTTCCCTGACATGCGCCGGTACTTATGCCAAACGGTTGTGAGAGAGTGTGTTGACTTAACCCCTTACCATGGAAATTGTCCGAGAAGGATGTAGGACCCATTACCAATCGGTCGCCCGAGATATCTTAAATGGTTGGAGGGAATCCAAGATATCTTAAATGGTTGAGGATGTGAGCGGACCTACCCAAAGAAGTACGGTGCTATGACTTAAAGCATGTCTGCCATAGAGACCAGCATACATAGAGTTAGATGCATTCATACATTATCTGTTTCATATTGCATTGCATCTTGTTATGGTTTGCCACATGTTACCTATGATGTTATGGATTAACTTGCCTTACTGAGTTTCTTTCGAAACTCATTCCTTTTTGTACAATCTGTTGTTAGACTTCTCTACAGGTTCGGATTTCTTTGACGGTACGTATGAGGAAGCACAAGGTGAAGAAGATGAAGACTGAAGAACAAGAAGAGCTGACTGAAGATGTGGATTAGATTTCTTTTGTTTCTTCTAGACTTATCTTTTACTTTACTTGTATTAGCTTAGAGCCTTATTTAGATTTCGATCTACCTTCCGCATGTATTTGTAGGGTATAATTCCGCTATACTCTACAGTTGTCTTTTGATTTTGGTATCTTGTTATTCCGCACTCTGATATTTTTTTAGTGATCCTTCTGAGATCCTTTCTTGACTTTTATTATAAATTACTTGAACATTATGATTTGTTCTTGCTTTTGATTATGTTATTGTGCGAAATGGATGTGATCGTTCCTAAACTTGATCTTTTGGGCTGTGGATCACACTCTTGGGTATGCCAGATAGGGTACCGGCTGGGAGGATGTGACAAGACCCAGCCACTAGCATCACGGGTTAACCGGTTTCAATACCCCTACCGGAAGGGTAGTAGTACTTATAGGGATTCCTAGCCCAACACTTCTAGACACCTATAAATCATGCAATTGTGTTTAATGACACCACATAAGGTTACTAGGGTAATAGGCGAACCCACAACCCTAGTGGAAAATACAAGGAAGAGAGAATAAAAATATTTTCCCCTCTCCCTTCACATACATTTACATTCTATTCTTATAAAAATAATAATAAATTTAAAGGCAAAGAGCAACATCATAAATAATAGTTTTACCTTCCTTTCGTGCAAAGTTACCCACAAGTATAGTATGATAAATACAAATTACAGCAATTTATATTTAACAAAAGACATTAAAATAACAACAATTAATTAAATATAATGTAGTTAATTATTCCTCACCTTCCAACTGGATTCCTTTCCCAAAGATCAAGAATTCCTTACCATAAAAAGACGACAAAAAGATAATTTACCCTAATCATGCAAGAGGATTAACGAAAAATAAAGTAGAAGTTAATTTTGGTTTAGAAAAATATCTCAAAATATTCCTATAAAAACCCAAATGGAAAACTAGGTTTTAACTTGTCTTTTTAACCTAAATCAGCTAAAAGTTATTATTTCGCCTTTGATTCGGAGTCGAAACGAAACCTTGGGATAGTCTAATTGACATTAGAAAGATCATAAGGGGTTTCCTCAATTTGATCCAATTTGACCTAGATCAAAAAGGCCCAAATTGGCTCTCCTAAATCACCCGTGGGTGACTCGGAGAGTCAAAATGCAAAATCTTTCGCAAGGGGACTCACCATTATTATTAAACTAAAAATGAATATTAAAACAATACAACAAGAGTAACAATAACCCTAACATGCTCCCACAACCACAATTCCATGAATAAAGAGAAGAGAGTTGTCCACATAACTGTGTCTAAAAGAATGATTAAAGAAAACTAATATTTCCTAATGTTTTCGCAAAGATTCAAATCACAAAACACCTTCGAAAGAATGAGAACCACTCTTTTCCTTGGTTCCTCCTCTTCCTATAGCCTCAACCTCGTTCTAGCATAAAGAGATGTGGTTAGAGGTGAGTTATAACTTAAAATAGGGTTTAAAAACCCGGAATTCCGTTTTTCCCCGAAACCAGAAAATGGGGTGGGGGTTGGTTCACCCAACCGGCCCAACCAAAAGGTTCATGGTTGGACCCCCAAACAAACTCTGATTTCAGTGATTTTTGGCTTGTTGAAAAGTCTTTCGACGATCTTCGATTTGATACCTTATTTGTGTCAATTGGATTCTCCATCGTCGATCTATGGACATGCCAAAATTGCCTTTTAACACCATCGTGATTAATATTCTCTCTTCTTTTAAACTCCATGAGAGTTATCAAATCATCACTAGGTTCATCCATTATCATTAGGTCCTCTTCCGAACTTTCGAGCTTGACTCGAATGGTCCATAGTTGTTGCTGACTCGAGGCCCGAGTTCACAGTTTTGAAATCATGGGCTAACGGGTTAAATCCAGGGGGTTTCACACAAGTGTTGTGAAAAATAACAACGCAAGTATACGCTGTTGTAACAAGTAATATAATAATAATATAATCATTCCCTCCAGGACTATAGAGTAAGTACTAAATCAATTATACCAATTGTATTCGAATAAATAATAAGAAAGATAATTATTCTAGACTATAATGCAAATTTAAATCTAAATTGAAATTTGTTAATAGCTAAAAACCTGGGGGTCAAATTTCACCATAACTAGTTATTCCCACCCTTTGATTCATCTTTATAATCTGAAATATTTTTTTTCCTGATTCATAGTCGAGATTCCCTTCCCTATGTACTAGTCTCCCTTGAGTACTAATAAAAATTTGTTCAATTGCTAACCCACTATATCTCTATGTGGGTTAAAACAACTAAGAAATCATTAAATTCATTCTATGAATTTCCATGTAACAACTTGATGTGTCCAAAATCTGCTCAGCCCTTAGATCACGTAAGAATGACTTGCAAAACAATTGTCAGATGTGGCCCGACCGTGGAGGTCGGGAGTCCACCTCCGATGGCCAAGTTAGTTGATGAACTGATCACAAAGGCTCTGGCTAGATACAAAGCAAAAGTAAGAATACGATAATTGGGAATACGATTCAGATACCTTCTTCATACGTTGGTGATGTCTTATATAGAGTTTACCTTTGAATCCCACTCGTTGAATTTGTACGTGCCTTCTTCTGATGACCGTCAGATCCAGATGATTAGACCCGTTAGTGGGGTAACGGATAACTTCCTCTAATCGCACGATCTTGATGCTATGGTCGTGGCCGTTATCCAAGCTGGCACGATCTTCCGTTCCGCGAGAGTTGATAACTGTCACTTTGACCAGTTATACGTCCTAGGAATCTCAGACTCGTGCATACCTGCTGATAGCCGATGTTTCTTCCTGAACATGCCATCTCTGAACCCGGTTGATTTGAGTCTAAATAGGTCGGTTCGTCCCCGACCGGGGTTGAGGGTTGAACCACGAACGGACCCAGTTCAACGATATTTTTCCCATATCATGAGCCCCCCAGACCAATCGTTCGGGAATGCTGAGGGTTTGGTATGATTTGAACCGAGGGTGGTAACCGAACAAGGAATATGAACGATCGCTTGCTCTCATAAATGTCAAGTCGCATTTAATGCTGCTACGTCATCACTCTCCTCGAGGTACGCGAACGTCTTCAGCTTTCACGCGAGAGTCGCCATGTGTCTGTCACAGCCGAAAATATCATTGCTTTTAACTTAAAACAATCATTCCTCAAAATGTCATCTTCGATTCGATTCATTTTCGCCTTTTCAAACTGCCGCCCGATTGCAATCATCAGACTGAACTGTTCTTGATCATACACGTGTCCATAGGCTGGCCTATTTAAAAACTTCTTGTCGCTTTTTCAAATTTCACTCTTATCTGCAACTCAAAAACTCATCATTGTCTTCTCTGTACCCTAGCTGTCATTCTGCTTCCAAGCCACTTACTCGGCAAACAAGTTTAGTAACTTACTTGCCATATTTTCTTGCTTTAACTACTCTTTTCACTTCCGCATTTGTTTCTTTTCTGATTTAAAAGTCACAACTAGACTCTTTGTAATGGGAAGTGGTAGAACTTCTGACGAAGGTTCCCCTAAACGTTATGCCGATCAGGGTAGTTCTGGTGGTGAGACTACTATCTCCGCTGCCCCTGAACAATCATATAATGAGGAACAGAAACTGAACGAGGCTTGGCGTGAGTTTGATGAGGTGAGCCAAAGGAAAGAGATTGAAGACCGACCCTTCCTCTCTATTCCAAACCCTCTATACCCTCGAAGGCTCCTACCAAGGCCCCTCGGCAATCCAAAAGATCCGAAGAAAACCCAGGTTTTTATGTTTACAAATACACCGATGTTGAATTGACTTCGGCATTCCAACACTTTGAGTTTCCTTCCGATTACTTTCTTCGACTTCCTAACTCTGATGAGAGGGCTGACTCAAACCTTTCTGGCGAATTCTCATTGTATCTGGACACTCTAGAGAGTGGAGTCCGGTTTCCTTTTTTCAATCCTTTATTTTTTGCCATTTTGAAGCACTGGGAGATTTGTCCTGGAATGCTTCTCCCCAATAGCTAGTGTCACATTGTTGGCTTCATTGGTTTATGCTTCAAACTTAGCATTGAACCTTCTCTTGCACTTTTTGTACATTTCTATGTTTTGTCTCAATCCAACCCTCCAGGTTGGGTTTTTCTGTCCAAGTGTAACAAGACCGAGCTTGGATGGTCAAGCAGTATCCTAGGTAGAGGTACTTGTCCTTCCAATCATAAAGGGTGGCGTGAATGGTACTTTTTCTGCCAAGCGCCCTAGAAAGATTTGAACTTCCTGATCGGTTGGAATTGGAACAATTCCTATACCGATGCTAATCGCGTTCTTCCTTTGAACGACGCCGAACAAGCTACTACCAAAAAGATCAAGTTAATCTTGTGGTTCCAAGAAATCCACGGTTTGGAGATGGAATACACCGCCATCCTTCAATACTGGGGGCTGGCCAAGTGTGAGCTTGATCTTCATGATTTTCCCGATCATTATCTGATTTCTTTGAGATTTCTAATTCTATCTCTCATGCAGTGCCTCCAAGGGTTAACATAGAGGCCATTCGGGCCAATGCAATCAAGGGAATCATGGTTGCTGAGAGAAGATCTCCTCGAGTATTAACAGAGGCTCAAAGGGCTGCTGCTGAGAAAATTGCCTCCCCTACCCCAAAGCTGCCCACCCAGAGCTCAAGAATACAAAAATCTGTGGGTGAAGGTTTGGGGAAAGGGAAGAAGCCTACCGAGGAGGATGAGGTCGTCCCTCCTCTTGTCCGAACCAAGAGGAGGCATCATTTGATCGATGCCACTGTCCCGAAGAAGCAAAAGAAGACCCAGGAATCGGAGATCTTCGTTCCCCAATGGACTTTGAGCGTGTTCGATCGGGTTATGATCGATCCTGAGAAAGCCTCTGAGTGGAGTTCACTTTGCCTGGTGCCAGCCGACCGTTAGGCCTTCGAAGCCCTCGATGATGATGCGTTTGTTCGTACTTCTACCAGTAACCTGTCTTTTCTAGATTGTCAACTTTCTGATTGTAGTATCCTTCAGAGTTTTTGACAATTCCTCCTCTTACTAGGACTGTTGTGGAGAATTTCTATCAACAAATGGAGGCTTTGAACCAAGTGGGCCATACCTTCACCCGACTTCAATATTATGAGGAGCAGGCGAGGTCGGCGAACTCTGAATTTGCCCGATTGAAGAAAGAAATGACAACGCTCGAAAAGGAAAACGCCTCGGTCGAGCATCTTAAGAAAGATCTTGATCTGGCCAATAGCCGCATTGGAGCCTTGACTCGTGAGTCAGAAGTTTGAAGGGATCATTGCTGATCTTGACAAGAGAGTCGAAGTTTTGACCAAGCAGAAAGAAGATCTTGAGTCGATGATCATCCCCTCCAAGCCCAAAACATCTCTCTCAGGATCTTCAGAAGGCTTGCGTTCGAAAATATTTAAATAGTGTTCCCTTCAGCAACTTGATGCTCCCTTATAGCACTCAGGCCTATCGGGAGGGACAAAATGATGTGTGGGGACCATTCTAAAAGCTAATCCTTCGTTTGACACTTCTCCTTTCAAGAAAGTCTGTCATTCTGAAGTTTTTGATAGGCTGAAGATGGCTCTTCCACAGTGGGCCCAAGAAGATGATGATCTCTATTCGTCCGACCCTGATCTTGATGCCTACCTTAGTGATTCTCCGCCCCTTCCCGAGAATGAGGCAGTCGGCAAAAACCAAGATCCTCGAGGATAGGCCTCAACAGTAGATCCTTCAACCACTCCGGTTCATCAACCTGCACAAGAATGAGAAATCTCCTCTTCTTCTTTCTTTTTTGGTACAAGGGTTGGCCCCCATTTATGAAATGGCCATAATTGCTTGTCGTAAGAATTTCGTACTTACTACCACAATCTACTTGTGAGATTTCCCTTTCGGGAATATCCAAATAATAATAATAACCTGACTCTTCGAGTCTAACTTGCGTCTCCCTCGGGAGCTTAGTTAAACTTGTGGACTTTCCACGTTCGGGATAAGCCTTGGCTTCGTTGTTCGGGAGTCTCATTCGGTTTCCTGATGCCCAGCACCAGGAAATTTTGGTTTCCTTACTATCACGATCAACTCTGTCCTTTGTCATTTGTGAATACTGCCTTCGGCCCGATCCTTCTGGAGAAAATTAAACGTTTTTTTCGTTCCATCACATTTATTGCAAATGGGCGACGGTTCGTTTCTCGAGTTGCACTCCTTTGTAACTGGTGTTTATCTTGCCACGTGGAAACTCGCAGCAGCTCAATTTCATTTATTTCGAATTTGAAAAGTAATTAGTTTGTAGCCGTTGATCTGGGATCCTGTGATCGGTACTCGAATCGTCACTCTTTTTTGGCCTTTGATTTACTTGAGTTATGTCCCTGTGTATCACCTCAATGGACTATTTAAACCCCTTCGACGTGCTTTGATATTTTGGGAACGTTGTAACACCAAAACCCTGCAAAAATCTTTCTAACTCTCATAACCCTCGCTCCTCTTGTTTGAAGGTTTGTAGTTTGAAGATTTGAAGCAAGGGTTGGAACAAGTAAGTTCTTCCTTTTCTTGTTCCTTTCTTTCTTTCTGTTCTTCTCTCCCTGATGAACTCCCAAGTAAAATACTTTGGATTTTTACTTCATAGCCGGCTCTTTGGCTTTGCAAGCTTCATTTTTGGACATCAGAAAGTATTTCTAATCGTCTTAGGGGGAAGACCAATCACTTTGGTCTAGGGTTTTTTCTTGATCCTCTTGAATACTTCTAGGGTTTTAGGCGCTGCATTCTGACAAATATGCTTGTTCATTCTTTGCAGTACCTCCAAAGTTTAACTCGAACGTCGTTCGTGCAAGGGCTACTAAGAAGACTACTTCAGCAGGGAAAGATGCTGTCAAGTCAGAAAAGGTAGACACTAGTCCTTCTTCCGAAGTTAGGACTCCTAAGGCACTAGCCATCGTCCCGTTAGCATCACCCTCAGAGAAAATGGTAACTCGGCCTGAGGAGGAAAGAGTGACTCCTTCCCCTGCCGTTCGGATCCCAGAGGTCACAGTTGTTGCCTCGTTGGCATCTTCCTCCAAGGCTCCCTTGGTCATGGAGGCTCCTACCCTGATGGTGGAGGATCGAGTCGTTTTTGAGGAAGCCAAGGGCGCTGCTTCTAAGAAAAAACGTCCTCATTCCGATGATGAAATATATAGGTTTGTCTGGTCGTTGAAGAGGTCTGACTTCATGATGGGAAACTTTGACAAGGCGTTGGAATGGTGCACCTTCGCCCAGATGCCCGCCGAGAGCAGAGCCTTCAATGTCGTTCCCAACGAGGCCTTCGTGAACTCATTAGTAATGTAAGTATTATTTCTCCCCCTACCTTCCTTTAGGAGTGTCTTCATTCTTTGAATAACTCCGATGATGGTGCAGGAGTACTGCTGATAACTTCCACAAACAGGTGGAGTCAGCTTTCCGGATCGGGCAGTTGCAGTCTGATCTTTTTAAGCTTCATGAGGAAGTCAAAGCCAAAGATGTTGAGATCAAACACCTTCAAGACAGGCTCTGGGAAGTAGCCCGAGTGAAGAACACGGAGATCCTGCAACTTTCCTCTTCACTGGATGTTGCTAACGAGAGCAATTATAGATTAGAACATGAAGTTGAAAGGCTCTCGGGAGCAGGAATCAGAGGCGAGAACCACTGAACCCCAAAGGCAGGCAATTCCCTCTTTACCCGAACATATCCCTATTGAGGTCCGGAGGGCTTGCATCTTCAAATACTTGCACAGTAAGCCTTTTGATGATTTGTTGGATATTTTTCATCTATAGGCTTATCAGGAAGGGCAGAATGATGTCTGGAAGTCGATCTTAAAGAGAGCTCCAAACTTTGATACGGCTCCTCACCAACAGCACTACCATCCCGAAGTATTTGGAGAATTGGGACTCCCCCCTCCCGACTGAACCAAAGACTTGGAAGATATGCCGACTGAGGACCCGGATATATTGCTATACCTTAATGATTCTCATCCTTTGACTCCTTTCAGGGACTTGGTTTACTGAGAGGCTGTCCCGAACGTCAACCAGGCTGTTGATCAAGCTTCGGTATCGGTCGAAAAGGCCAAAGAGGGTGAATCTTAGAGCTCGGCATTCCTCCAATTCTTCTTTCTGCTTGCCTTTGCTGGGGGAAGCTTACGAAATTCTTCGCAATCGGATCCTGGAAAAGCTAAATGAAGAGTATGGAATTGCAGAGTTTTCCTCAAGCTTTTGTAGATGGGAGCTTACAAAACTCTTCGCAATCGCCGAGGGTGAGGGGCCTTGCCTGGGTATGTCTTCCCGACTTTGTTTCGGCACATGAGAGCTTCTTCAATTTTTCTTCTTGATTCTGTGTTGCTTCTGAGAAAGCTGCTTTGGTTTTTCTTCCCGATTCTCCTTCGACAAATGGAAGCTTACGGAACTCTTCGCAATCATCAATGATGATACTTAGAATTCATTGTTTTTCGACTGAATGAAGATTTGACCCCAACACTTGTTGTCTCATATGTATTTTTCCTGAGAACTTTTTGATGTTGTAAAGGTTGGCCCCTTCTGGTCGTTAAAGAAATAAAGAATTAACTTTATCTTTTAACTTTGTCGATCACTGAAGATATTCAGGTTTTTCACCAAAGTCTTCTTCTAAGAAATTCCATAGAATTATTGGAAATGGCTTCTGAGCAATTCCTTAGAATTATTGGAAATGAAGCCTTTGCCTTGGAAGGTCTTAGTCGGTCAAAACTGAAGCCTTTGCTTTGGAAGGTTTTAGTTGGTCGGAACCGAAGCCTTTGCTTTGGAAGGTCTTAGTCGGTCGGCCGAAGCCTTTACTTTGGAAGGTCTTACTCGGTCGGAACCAAAGCCTTGTCCTTTGGAAGGTCTTAGTCGATCGGAACCGTAGCCTTAGATCCACGAAAATTTCTAAGGAATTTTTTCTAAGAGTTCGAAAATTATACTCGGTGTACATCTGATATACCTGACCCTGAAAAATTCTTCAGAACTTTCGTGATTTTTTAAGGTCTCACTCGGTTTTACTCGATGCCTTTACTTAGGGATTTCGAAGAATTCCGCTAAGCTTTCGAAGGTCCCACTTGGGTTTTAAACCGATGCCTCTACTTAGGGATTCCTAAGAATTCTGCTAAGCTTTCGAAGGTCCCACTCGGGTTTTAAACCGATGCCTTGACTTAGGGATTCCTAAGAATTTCTCTAAGCTTTCGAAGGTCCCACTCGGGTTTTAAACCGATGCCTTTACTTAGGGATTCCTAAGAATTCCGCTAAGCTTTCGAAGGTCTCACTCGGGTTTTAAACCGATGCCTTGACTTAGGGATTCCTAAGAATTCCGCTAAGCTTTCGAAGGTCCCACTTGGGTTTTAAACCGATGCCTTGACTTAGAGATTCCTGAGAATGCTTCTAAGCTTTCAGAGGTCCCACTCGGGTTTTAAACCGATGCCTCTACTTAGGGATTCCTAAGAATTCCGCTAAGCTTTCGAAGGTCCCACTCGAGTTTTAAACCGATGCCTTGACTTAGAGATTCCTGAGAATGCTTTTAAGCTTTTGGAGGTCCCACTCGGGTTTTAAACCGATGCCTCGTAGAAGGTCCCACTCGGGTTTTAAGCTGATGCCTTTACTTAGAGAATCCTGAAAATTCTTCTAAGCTTTCGGAGGTCCCACTCGGGTTTTAAATCGATGCCTTGTAGAAGGTCCCACTCGGGTTTTAAACCAAAGCATTTTGATTCTTCATTCAAGTACTGATATGTAGTAGCCCCTAATCAAAAGATTTGTTGTTTAAAACTTGAAATTGGATTGAATGAGGTAAATACTACATCATAAACGAAAATGGTAAATCTTTAAGGATAGTACTTCTTCAAGTGCCTTGCATTCCACGACTGGTCTAGTTCCTGCCCGGTGGTCATATTCTTTAGCTTGTATGCTCCCGAACCGAGCGGCTTGACTATCATGTACGGTCCTTCCCAAGAGGGATCCAGCTTCTTTTGATTATGAGAATCTGAAGCCAATGTGTTCCTTAGAACCAAATCTCCCAATCGGTATTGGCGACGTCGAACTCGAGAGTTATAGTGCGATGCTATTCTTCGCTAGTACTACTAGGTTTGGGCAACTGCTTTTGTTCGAACGTCATCCAGTAGGTCGAGGCTGTCTAGTAGTCCCTATTCATTTGCTTTTTCTTCGAACTCTCTCTCTCTCGTAGTGTCCCTGCCATTACCTCCACGGGTGCTAGTGCTTCAGATCCATACGCTAGTTTGAATGGAGTTTCTCCGGTTGGGGTTCGAACCGTGGTTCGGTAAGCCCAAAGAACATTCTACAGATCTTCGACCCACAAAGCTTTGTTTGACTCAAGTCTTTTCTTTATTCCGTCTAACAAAGTTTGGTTAATGACTTCTACCTGACCGTTGCTCTGTGGGTATGCCACCGATGACATTCGGTGCTCGATCTAATAAGTGCTGCAGAATTGCTCGAACTGGGGATTGTCAAACTGTGTTCCGTGATCGGTAACAATGATCTTTGGCATCCCGAATCTGTAGATTATAGATTCCAAAACGAATTTCTCTACTTTTTTTCTCAGTGATAGTTGCCAGAGCACTTGCTTCTACCCACTTCGTAAAATAATCAATCGCCACAATAAGATATTCCCGTCCACCAGATGCCTTGGTGAATTTTCCCATAATGTCAATTCCCCACATTGCAAACGAGATAGGATCAAGAATTGACATTAGGGTTTCAACTGGTCTCTTTGATACAGTTGAGTTAATTTGACAGTTGTGGCAGGCCCGAACATACTGCATCGCAGCTTCTTGGAGCTTTGGCCAATACAACCCGAACCTAAGGATTTATTGAGCTAGGGCACGACCACCCATATGCACCCCTCAAATTCCTTCGTGAACTTCGGCCAAAGCGGCTTGTGATCCTTCGGGACCTAAGCACCTCAGGAGTGGACCAACATAAGATCCTTGATACAATCTTTCGTTCTGCATAGTAAACCTAGACGCTCGTATCCGAATCCTTCGAGCTTCCTTCGCGTCCTCTGGTAGTTTGTCATCCCGAAGATACTCTACGATTGGGTCCATCCAGCAACACTTAGCTTCAATATAAGATATTTCTTTTTCTTGATTGCTCAGAATGGCCAACTCCTCTATGTAAACCAAAGGGTCGAGTGTCTTTTCCTTGGCGTTAGCCAATCTTGAGAGTTCGTCCGCCATTGTATTATCCTTCCTTGGGATCTGACACACCTTCAGATCTTTGAATCCTTTTTGTAATGCCTGCACGATTTCTTGATACTTTTGTAATCAAGGCTCCTTTACGTCGTACTCTCCTTGCACCTGATTAACTATCAGCTGTGAATCACTGTATATAGTGACATAAGCTATCGCCAAAGGTTTCGCCAAGTGGAGTCCAGCTATCAGGGCTTCATATTCGGCATCATTGTTGCTTGCTTCAAATGCGAATCTCAATGCATACCAAATGATAAAACCTGCTAGACTCTTAAGCAAAATTCCTGCTCCAGCTCCATGCTTATTGCTTGAACCTTCAACATATATCTCCCACATGGTTGGAATATTCTGTTCGATTTCTTCTTCTATTGGAGTCGTGGTTTCCACAACAAAATTTGCTAATGCCTGAGCCTTGATTGTTGTGCGAGATTTGAAATTCACTTGGAATTCACCATGCTCAACCAAACATGCCACCATTCTTCCTGATAAATCAGGCTTATGAAGAACTTTTTTCAAAGGAAAATTTGTTAATACCTCTATCGGGTGTGCCTAGAAGTATGGTCGCAGTTTCCTGGCCGCATATATTAGAGCTAAGGCCTGCATTTCAATCTAGGAATACCGCGTCTCTGCATCTAGGAGCACATGGCTGACATAATAGATAGGCCATTGCTTCCTTTCCTTCTCCCGAACAAAAACTGCGCTTACAGCCGAGGGTGAAGTGGCCAGATAAACCTACAAGGTTTCTCCTTTTTCCAGTTGGGACAATAGAGGTGGCTTTCCAAGAGTTTCTTTCAAACTCTAGAATGCTTTTTGGCATTCATCCGTCCATCGGGCTTCTTTGCTTCCCCTTAAATCCTTCGAGGCTTTGAAGAAAGGAAGGCACTTTTCTCCCGACTGCGAGATGAAGCAATTCAGCGCAACTACTCTTCCTGCCAAGCATTGCATGTCCCAAACAGTTTTTGAAGGTTCCATGTTAATCAAAGCTTGTATTTTGGCTGGGTTAGCCTCTATACTTCTTTGAGATACCATAAAACCCAAAAACTTTCCCGAAGACACGCCGAACGCGCACTTCTCTAGATTCAGCTTCATTTGGTATTTTCGTAATACCGAAAATATCTCTGCGAGATCAGCAATGTGTCCCGAACGTGCGACGCTTTTGACCAGCATATCGTCAACATAAGCTTCCAAATTCTTCCCGATCAGGTCTTTGAAAATTTTGTTCACTGCTCTCTGATAGATTGCTCCAGCGTTCTTTAAGCTGAACGGCATGACCTTGTAATAGAAACTCTCACGATCGGTCATGAAAGCAGTAAACTTTTCATCCTCCTGACTTATAAGAATTTGGTTGTATCCCGAATATGCATCCATGAAACTTAGGGTCTCATACCCCGCTATAGCGTCTATCAACATATCTATCCGAGGCAAGGGATAGCAGTCCTTTGGGCAAGATTTATTGAGGTCCATGTAGTCAATACACATCCTCCACTTCCCATTAGCCTTCTTGACCATCACCACATTAGCCAACCAAGTCGGGCATTCAATAGGTTCTATGAATCCTGAATTCTTCAACTTCTCGACTTCGCTTCTGATAGCTTCATGCTTTTCGATAGAAAAGTTTCTTCTTCTTTGGATTATTGGCTTGGCCTTTGAATCTATCCAAAGCTTGTGTTCCGCCACCTGTCAATCTATCCCAGGCATGTCTTCAGCAGACCATACGAATACATCTCTATTTTTGTCACATCCCGCCAGATAACCACCCAACCTATGCCCTATCTGGATTACCCGGGGAGTGATCCACAGCCCAAAAGATCAAGTTTAGGAACGATCATATCCATTTAGCACAATAACATAATCAAAAGCAAGAACAAATCATTGTATTCCAATAAAATAATAATAAAAGTCAAGAAAGGATCTCAAAAGGATCACTAAAGAATATCAGAGTGTGGAATAACAAGATACTAAATCAAAAGACAATTGTAGAGTATAGCGAAAATATACCCCACAACATATGCGGAAGGTAGATCGAAATCTAAAGCAAGCTCTAAGCTAATACAAATAAAATAAAAGTCTAGAAGAAACAATAGAATCTAATCCACATCTTCAGTCGGCTCTTCTTCTTCTTCAGTCTTCATCTTCTTCGCTTTAGGGTCATGCTCTTGAAGCTTCAAATCAGCATCTAGCGCACGATCCCATCGACGAATAAGACGATGCCGGCTGCCATCAATGGGAGTTGTCAGTGTAGCCCAAATCCGAGTGTTGGCTGCCTCGCTGTTCATTACCTTGTCCAAGGACATCCGGAGCTGTACCATGTACGGAAAGGTCCTCCATACTGGGGCACGGGTTCTCTTTCGTACCTGCAATGTCATCTAAAAACAAGTCCCCCGAAGGGTAAGCTCAAAAGAACTTAGCAAGTAAACAAAACACAATAAGCATCTTCACATGTATTCACAAGCAAAAATGCAACGATATGAAACAATATATGCAAATATGCTTCTAACTCTATTTATGTATGCTGGTCTCTATTTGTAACAACTCCCGTAATTCTAACCCGAGATCCGTATTGCAGGTCCGAGAACCCGAAGGTCTAGTCGGGAAAGTTTGTGGAGTGTTCGGATAGAAGTCCATGATCCATACCCTGAACCGATGGATCTGGATCCTCTATCTGAAGAGCCTGCCTTGCTTGGTAGTTGGTCTTCTAGAAGACAAGTGTTGTTCGGAGATGTCCGGAATGAAGGTAAGATCTCCCCCATCTCTTCTTTAGGGCTAGGTTGTACTTAGATATCAACCCCCTAGCAAAAGCACCCTTGTATGGAAAATTACATGGGGGCGGTTGCTAGTGGCGGTCGATTAAACCAAGTGACTGCCCGGTCTATTTTCGGGGTTTTGCCCAAATTTTCCCCCTGACTTCAATAAAAGGTAACCCTTGTCCAACTTACGAATATTTTATTCGTGGTTACCGTTTTTGGAGGTCAGACGGCTGTGGAGAAGTGCCGAAAGTGGATCTGAAGTGCTGGCAGTGATCTGGAGATTAGTCCTTCCCTTTTCTGGTGTTCTGAAGTGAGGTAATGGATTCACCCTTCATCCTTTATCTCCTTTGTCTTTAAACTTCGTGTTAACCCATCCCCTCATCATTGTGGTTACCCTTTTGATTCAATTGTGACTCTCTTTCCAATCTTCTTGAGGTGATTCATCCGAAAACGAAACCCTACTTTCGTGAAAAGGATAATCCAGTCAAGGGGAGAGTTTTGGGTAATCCAATGATGGAAATTGTTAGGATTCCTTCACCCTTTGGCTATAGGAGTGTTAGATTCGAGATTTAGGTCATGATCACTCGAAATTTGGATTGAAAACGGGTGATCAGAAGCCTGAGTTTCTAATTGAAACTCTTTGTTTTTGGGGCGGCCACTAGTGGCGGTCGCTCAACCTAAGCGACCGGCCCAAGCGACCGGCTGGTAAACAGTGACCAAATGACTTTTGGTTTTGATCCACCTTGATTCAATTAACTTATATATTATTGTAACCCTGTGTTTAGGTATACTCTGTTTGAAAAGAAAGTCTTGTAATAGTTTACGGATCTCTTTTTACGGACAGTTTACTTATATGCAGGTAAGGACATTCAATCCTATCTTATGAATAGACTTGAACATGCTAGTCCAATGTCTATTAGCATTAGCCTTTCTTTATATATGCTGTTGTAGTCATATCTTATATATTAATCTTGTTATATTACTGCTGTTTGTCTTGTTTACATATATACTTTGTTGGTTATGATTGTAATATACTGATGATACATAGTGTGAGGTTCTGATGGATGAGGTATTCCTTTGGGATATCTTAGCTTGGGATCTCAGAAGGCTGTGGAATGGAACACATGCCTGCTGATGTCTCCAGCACTATCATGACTGTTTGATGACATTCTTAGGTAGAGTCTAGAATTGCATGGCTAGGTACCCCACATGCTACTACCCTTTCGGTAGGGAGATTGAAACCGGATGACCGGTGATGACAGTGATGTGACGTTGGTCTACTGTTAGTCATATAAATGGTAGGGTTGCATATGTTAGGGTTGGGCTCATGGACGTCCAAGGAACGGACCGGGAGTCGTGAGGAGTCATGAGAGCTTCCGCCCCAATAATATGTGGATGACCATAGGGTTAAGGAGTGGAGTCCAACAGCGGTAGCCAATCCGTGAGGATTCTCATTCCTAGGTTGCGAAGGATACTGAACCGAGTTGGTAGGTGCCATAGGGGATGTATCTGGACTTCATGTAGACATGTTACATGTATGACCTTGCATTGGGTTAGAAACCTCGACATGCGCCAGTAATCATTACCAATGGTCGTGGTGAGAGAATGTTGACTTAACCCCAGGCATGGTTTGAGAGCCAGGTGTGGACTTTCCCTTTTTGCCCAAGATCCCTATAGAGGTAACCAGTCCTTGCCAGATCAGAGTGACTAGACTTACCCAAAGGAGAGCTGGTGTATATCTTAAAGCATGTCAGCTGTTAGAGACCTGCATAGTTAGAAATCATAGTATCATTCATACTTTGCACTCTTTCATATCATTTATGCATTTATGCTTTGTTGGATAGTTGATGGGAATTGTAATTGTTCTTACTGAGTGATGCGTCCAAAATCTGCTCAGCCCTTGGATCTCCACCTGATGTCCTGCAAAACGAAAGCGTCAGATGTGGCCCAACCGCTGGGGTCGGGAGTCCACCTCCGAAGGCTAAGTCAGTTGATGAACTTAATCACAAACGGCTCTGCTAGAAGCACAGAGCTAATGAATGAAGAAACGGGAAAGGTGATCTAGATAGCAGGATGCTGATAGTTTAGGTCTATCAGTATGTATCTGAACCTGAGTCTCAGATAGTATTCTCCTTGATCGATCGATCCGTCCCCCACCTTGTATAGTAGTGAGGTTTATATAGAGTGTACCTTCGAATCTCCTTCGTTGGATGCACTCGAGCCTTCTTCGGGTAGTCGTTGGATCTTATCGATAAGATCCGTTGAGCGATAGACTTCTACTAGTTTGGGCTAGTAGAGGACTCCTGAGATAACCGTTAGGTTATGCGATAGTTATCCCTTTGATGATGATTATCCGCACCCGTCAGTTTGAGTCTGCTGTCATCAGGGTGATTACCCTAATCCATAAGTAAGATTAGGGCACGCTTGCAGCCGAATAATCTTTCTTCTTCGGCAAGCCATCTTCTGGATCCGGTTCGCTCGGGAGCGATTCGGTTTTCTCCGTCTCGACCGGGGTCGAGGGTCGGACCAGGTATGAACCCGGTCTGATCATAAACTCTCCATATCATGAGCCCCCCAGACCAAGCGTTCGGTCGATCCCGAGGGCTTGGTTTTTAACTGGGTTCGTCGTCAGGTGATGATCTCTGCGTGCTTCATTAAATGTCATATCACATTTAATGCGGTGGTCACTTTTCCTCGAGCGTTGTGAGTGTAAGGCCACATGTCTTTGTTGCAGTTTATCTGTCGTGGCTCACGTCATCCAAGCGACGGTTTCCGAACGCCTATTTCGGATTCGTGAGTTCAAACTTTCAAAACGTCTTTGAATCTTGATCGTCAATTTTGAATCAATCTCGATCGTTCAGATTCCCGAACACTCGTGCGGGAGTTTTAAAAGCGGTTCGTTGTCTTCGTAGGTTTCATTCTTCCTGTCTGGAATTTGAACCTTTGTCGTCTGCTTCGCGCCTTCCTGCTCTCAAGCTTCCGTCTCACTGAATCAGTAAGTTTACTGGTCTTTTCTTTTTGTAGTTTACTGAAACGAGTAATGGCGGACGATAGGGCTTTTTTAGTACCCCATGTTGGTGATAGCAGTGATGCTTTTGCTCCTCCTGCTCCCGAACAGTCGGATAGTGATAACAAAACCCTAACCGTCCTCTGGCAGGAGTTCGCTGAAGTTTCTCAAAAAGGTTTTGAAAGAAAAACCGAAACTTCTCCTGTCCTTGTCGAGTCTGGATCTTCCAAGATCGTTAATTCCTCTAGGCAACCTCAAATCTCCGGGTCCAATGGTGGGCCTGGCTCTGTTCCCTCCATTTATAATGGAGAAACTCTTCTTTCCGCTGTCCAAGATTTTGACCTTCCTTCCTCATATCAGGTTAGGGCTCCCCACCCTGATGAGAGGGTTGATTCATCCCTTTCGGGTGAATTTTCTCTGTACATAGATACACTGGAAAGCGGGGTTCGCTTTCCCCTTTTTAATCCTTTATTTTCCGCAGTTTTGAATCACTGGAACATTTGTCCCGGAATGCTCCTCCCCAATAGCTGGCGTCTCATCGTCGGCTTCTTGGGTTTGTGTTTTGAGCTTGGCATCACGCCATCTCTTTCTCTTTTTGTACATTTTCATGTTCTTTCTATCTCCCATCCTCCCGGATGGGTCTTTCTTTCCAAACGCAATAAGGCTGAACTTGATTGGAGGGGCAGCATCCTTGCCAAAGGAACTTGCCCTTCTAACCACAAAAGATGGCGCAAACGATACTTTTTCTGTCGAGCGCCTCCATCAGATCTTAACTTCCCGACCACCTGGAGGAGGTTTACTTCTTCGTCTTAAAGTAACCGGGGCCTTCCCTTATCCAAAGAAGACGAGGCGGCCATCATGAAGATCAAATCCATTCCGTGGTATCAAGAGATACATGGATATGAAATGGAGTATAACTCCATCCTTCAGTACTGGGGCTTGGCTCATTGTGAGCTTCTAACCACCATCCTTTGATTTGACTGAAGTGATATGTCTTGAATTCTGATTCTTGTCCTTCTTCTTTGCAGTGCCTCCCAGAACTAACCCTGAAAGCCTGCGGGTGAAGGCCGCTAGGGCCGTTGTGACAGCTGAACAACGATCGCCCAGGGTCTTGACTGCAGATCAAGAGGCTTCTCTTCCCTCTCCCGACCCCTCTTACAGGGGTATCAGGAATATCAGGCCTGTAGCTGATGCTCCGGGTAAAGGGAAGAAACCAATGGTGGAGAGGGCCACCGTTTCCTCCTCCGTCCGAACCAAGAGGAGGCATGACACAATTGATGCTCCCTCCAACAAAAAATCCAAAGCTTCGACGGATGGTGAGGAAGTCTTCCTCCCCCAGTGGACCCTGAAGATGACCGACAGGGTCACTCGGGATCCTGAGAAAGCTGCAGAGTGGAGCTCTCTCAGTCTTGCTCCTTCTGATCGCTAGGAGTTTGAAGCCCTGGATGACACATCCCTTGTGAGTCAATCTACAAGGTAACGGTCTTCTTGCTTATTTATGTTTTCATAATTTCTTATGACTTCTTCGATATCTTCCATCTTCCCCGGGAATGCTTGTGTTGAGCTTTTATCAACACATGGAAGCATTGAGCCGTGTTGGTCGCACCAGCTCCTTGCTGCAAACTTGTGAAGAGAAATTGGCCAAGGCCAATTCTGAAATAGACCAGCTGACTGCAGCTACTGTAGAGCTGCAGAAAAAGCATGAGGAAGAAGTGACCTCCCTCAAGGAAGCCCTTGAAGCTTCAAGAATTCGTGTCTCTGCTGCCGAGCGCGAGGCCAGGAAGCAAAAGGCAGCTGCCACGTTGTTTGGTGACAGCCTTGAAATTAAGAGTAGGGATCTCGAAGAACATCTGAAGTTGGCAATCCCTAGCAAGCCTGAGCATATAAAGCCAAACCTTCGGAAGGAGTGCATCCGGAAATACCTGGACAGCGTACCTTTCTCCGAATTGCTAGGTTTCTACAACATTCAGGCTTATCGCATGGGGGCGAAACGACGTTTGGGAGCAGATCCTTGGAACGATCCCTGACTTCGACACTGCTCCTTTTCGTGAGGTATGCCACCCGGAGGTCTTCGGGAAAGTTGGTATGGATCTCCCAGACTGGGCCCAGGGAGTAGATGATCCTTTTCCAGCTGACCCTCAATATGAGGCATATCTAGATGACGAGCCGGCACTTCCAGAGGAGAAATCACAAGCCGAGTCTCAAGTTGTTGCTGTAGAGGATTCAGCCGATGCCATTCTTGAGGAAGGCTCTTCTCAGGATCCTGAGAAAAGTCATCCCGACCAGGGTCCCTCGGGCAACAATGAAGAAAAGGCTTAGGGTGTTGTTCCTTTGTAAAGATGTACCCTCATTTTAATGAATAGACATTTCTTTATTCATGTTGGCCTCAAAATTTCCCCATCTCTTGCCGAAGTATTGCCTTGAATATCAAAGTATTAATGATAAAACTTATCACTTAACTCTTCATTCTTCGCCGAATAATGGTCTTGTAGAAATATTGTGAAGATGCGTTTCGGGAAGATGCGTTAATCTTCCCCACTACTTCATTTATTGCAAAGTCCGCACGTTTCCCTTCTGCGAAGTTCAAACGTTTTCCTGCTTTTGTGTACCATTCACTGTTTCCAATGAATCGGAAATACCTCCATTATTTTAATGGTAGTGCGACGATTGGAGGTTTCTCTGCATCAGGTGCTCGCTTCCACATGTTTCCATTTGGCATCCCTTCGACCGTTGATCTTGCTTTTTGCGGATTTCGAAGCGTCGTTTCGATCTGGGTCGTCGGTTGTCCTTAGCCTTCAACCGTCGTCTTATACCTGAGGCTATTTAAAGCCTTCGTGGGTACTCTCCATCTATCCTGACTTCTGCAAGATAGATTTGCTAAAGTGCCAAAGCAACCTTTCGTCCTTCGGCCTTCCTCCGTATTCCTCGTACTTCGACGACAACTCTATCCATTTTTGAACAAGTGAGTTTTTTGATTTCTCATCTCTTTCCCCTCTTCCCCCCAAAGTAAACTGCACAGTAGTTATACTTAAGGTTTAGTTTGTTGGTCTGTCAGATGCTTTAGAAAACTAGGGTTTCCCCATTGTTGCTGTCGTTTATTTCTGTACTGATACGGCTTTTTTTTTTTTTTTTTTTTTTTGTATTGTGGCTCCCAAGATCAACCCAGACTTTATCAGAGCAAAATCTCGCAAGAATAGCGTTCCGTCGGTGGTGATTGGGGCCGATGCGGTGGTTTCAGCTAGTGAATCCTCCAAGCGTAAGGCGGCTCTTGGGCGGTGAATCTTCAAGTCAGATTCCTGCAGCTTCTGTTGATGTCGTCCCTGCGCCTTCTTTGCCCGAAGTGACCGCTCGTCTTTCCCAGGAAGATCTTGATCACTCCGTTGCCGATGGTGCTGGCGGCAATCCTGGCTGGTGAGCTTTGTTGGTGAGCTCTGTTGATGCACCCCCGAAGGAGACTCTTCGGGCATCCGAGGCAACTATGTTGGCGTCCGATGAAGGTGTGGCTGACCAGCAGTGCTGCTCCTATTTCTAACTCCGGTGCTTGTTTGGCATCCTCCTCCTCTCCTTACGAGTTGGAGGATTTTGCTACCAGGAAGCGCCGTCGGATGACAAGTGATGAAGCTCATCCTTCTCTTGGTGTAGTTCGTCCTTCTCATCCTTCGCTCTGAATTAGTGTCAAACGAGTTTGACAGAGCGTTGGAATGGTGTCTTGCTGCTCGAATGACTTCGAGAGCGCAGTTCTTTCCAAACTTCCAGATGAAGTCTTTACGAAGTCTTTGGTGATGAAAGTCTTTCTTCATTATCCTCTCGATTTTGAAAAATTACTTTTCTGCTCCTCGCTAACTCGAAAGTTGTTTGCGGGAGTCTTCTTGTAACTTCCACAACCAAGTGGAAGCGGTTACTAGACTCCGTAGGTTGAGCAATGAAGTTTCTAGGCTTCGGGGAATCTCTGAAGCTAAAGATGTTGAGATTGCTCGCCTTCGGAATCTAGCTTGGGAGGTGGCGGGAGAAAAGAATTCAATGATTGGTCATCTTCGGTCGGATTTGGATGATGCCGGGGAGAAGATCCGGCGATCGGAACGGACAGTTGGAAAGTCGGGAGCTAAAGGATCTGAAACATTACCCGAAAGGCAAGCCGTCGTTCCTTTGCCCGAATCCCTTCCAACGATGTTCGCAGAGCTTGCGTCTTCAAGTATTTACACGGTAAGCCTTTTGTTGATATGCTGAATGCTTATAACTTGCAGGGCGTACCGGGATGGTGAGAACGAAGTATGGGAATCAATATTAAGGAACGATCCTCATTTTGATACGACTCCCTACGATCTTGTTTGCCATCCTGAAGTATTTACCAACACTGGGTATTCCTCCTCCCGATTGGACCAAGGATAAGATTGATCCTCCACCTTCCGATCCGGATATTATGCAATATCTGGAAGATTCTCTGTTTATTCTCCGCTGGAAGAAGTCAATTATGACGAGCTTGTGCCGAATGCGAGTTTGGTCGAGGACCATTCTTCTCCTGGACAAAGCTGGGCAAAGAGTATGAAATTGGAGAGGATTTTCTGAATATTTGTAATCCTCATTTCTTCTCTTCCTCACCAATGGTTGACTCATATGTTTGTTCTAGCAAAGTCGCGTCGATCTTGTATAACTTGTTAACAGTCACCTGTAATGACTTCTTCTTTGATCAGAGATTGTATCCAGCTCTTGTAATTGTTTTGATACTTGGCCTCTTTGGATCTTCTGAAGAAATAAGAAATTACTTTATCTTGAACTTTGCTAGCCACTTGAATCGCCGTTGCATTAGGTCTTAGTTGTCTGAAACAATGCCTACACTTAAGGATTTCCGGAGAAATACAATAAGTCTGAGAAGGAACTCACTCGGGTTTTAAACCGATGCCTTATACTTAAGGATTTCCGGAGAAATACAATAAGTCTGAGAAGGAACTCACTCGGGTTTTAAACCGATGCCTTATACTTAAGGATTTCCGGAGAAATACAATAAGTCTGAGAAGGAACTCACTCGGGTTCTAAACCGATGCCTTATACTTAAGGATAATTCAAAAATTCAATAAGTCTCGAAGGAACTCACTCGGGTATTAAACCGACGCCTTGCAAAAGGAACTCACTCGGATTTTCATCCGATGCCCCGACTTAAGAAAGTTCGAAAGATTTTCCATAAGTGTTGAAGTGTTGAAGGACCCACACGAATTTTCATCCGATGCCTTATAGTTGGATCTTGTTCTTGAATGTGTTCTTGAATGTGGTGTATGATGTCCCCCAATCAGAAGATAGTTTGTTGAAAACCAAAAATTGCATTGATTGAGTTGAAAATGATTACATCACGAACAAAATTGAAATCATCTTCAAGGATAAAACTTTTTGAGATGCCTAGCATTCCACGAACGATCCAATTCTTTCTGGGAATCAATGTTCTTCAGCTTGTAACCTCCTGAACCGACCGGTTTCACAACCATATAAGGTCCTTCCCAGGAAGGGTCCAACTTTCTTTGGTGACGCGGGTCGGAAGCTAGGGTGTTTCTCAACACCAAATCTCCGGCTAAGTACCGACGATTCTTCACTCGAGTATTATAATGAGACGCTATCCTTCTTTGATAATGTTGAGTTCGTGCTATTGCCTTTGCCCGAACTTCGTCCAACAAATCAAGACTATCAAGCAGTCCTTGTTCATTTGCTTTTTCCTCGAACTCACGATCCCGTAACGTCCCCGCCATTATCTCCACAGGTGCCAATGCTTCGGATCCATATGCCAACTTTGAATGGAGTTTCTCCTGTAGGTGTTCGAACCGTAGTTCTATAAGCCCACGAGTACATTATATAGTTCTTTGACCCAAGAAGCTTTGTCGGCTTCGAGTCTTCTCTTTATTCCTTCCGATAGCGTTCGGTTAGTAACCTCTACCTGGCCATTGCTTTGGGGGTATGCCACTGAGGACATACGATGCTCGATCATATATGTTCCACGGAATTGCTCAAATTGTGGACGATCGAACTGAGTACCATGGTCGATGACAATTATCTTTGGAATCCCAAAGTGATATATGATTGATTCAAGCACAAATTTCTCCACTTTTTTCTCAGTAATTGTCGCCGGTGCATGGCTTCTACCCATTTTGTGAAGTAATCAATTGCTACTATCGGATATTCCCGTCCACCCGATGCCTTGGTGAATTTGCCCATGATATCAATTCCCCACATTGCAAAGGGAATGGGATTTAGAATTGAAGTCATAATTTCCGCCGGGCGCTCGATATCTTGTAGCATGAATTTGTGAGTTACTACATCGACGAACGTAGTCCATAGCAGACTTCTTGGATCTTAGGCCAATATAACCCCGATCTTAGAATTTTGTGGGCCGGGGCTCTGCCACCCATGTGAGCGCCACAAATTCCTTCATGAACCTCGGCCAAAGCTGAGTTTGCTCCTTCGGGGCCTATACATCTCATAAGGGGTCCAGCATAAGATCTTTTATATAGTCTCCCATTCTGAATGACAAATCTAGCTGATCGAATCTTGATCAACCTTGCTTCTACTGGATCCTTAGGTAACTTGTCATCTCTTAGATATTCAATTATTGGATCCATCCAGCAACGTTCTGCTTCAATATAAGAAATTTCTTTCTCATGATAACTTGGAAAAGTTACCTCTTCAATGTAGACCGAAGGGTCTAGATTCTTTTCCTTGGCATTGGCTAGTCGGGATAGCTCATCGCCCATTGAATTTTCATTCCTCGAAATGCGAGATATCTTCAAATTCCGAAAATGGTTCTGAAATGCCTGCACTATCTCCCGATATTTTTGCAAGCGTGGTTCTTTAATGCCATACTCCCCCTGGACTTGGTTGACTATAAGCTGAGAGTCACTATAAATAGTAGCATCTGCAATAGCTAATGTCACGTCCTCCCAGCCGGTACCCTATCTGGCATACCCGAGAGTGTGATCCACAGCCCGAAGATCAGGTATCGAGTGATCAACCTCCCACACAAACAATAACATAATCATGAACAATCATAATAAAAGTGCGGAAGATAAACCATAGATCCAATAAGGAAAGAATGAATCATAAATAAATCAGAATAATAGATATAATCAGAGTGTCAAACAGATAAGTAAAGTGAGGCAAAAATCCCACTCTACAACCAGCGGAAAAGTAGCTCGAACAGAGAATAAACTAGACAAAAGCTAATCCCAGTAGCAAGTACAATGGGTAACTAAATTGTTCTCCACTTTATAGACAACATCCTTATAAGTGTAAATCTCATAAATGGCACAAGGACGCTTCCACTCAATGGTCGGACTAAGCATCGTACGGAGCATAACCACTCGCGGGATCTTCAGTGTAATTGTGGTAACCGCAATCACCTTCCTGGAGATATGCCTCTTCGCCTTGGGCTTCTTCATAGGAACCGTCATAGTATTCAGTACCTGCAGGATAGTCTAACAAACATTGTAAAATATAAAGGAATGAGTTTCAAAGAAACTTAGTAAGGCAGTTAAATCCATAATGTCATAAATGGCAGGATTTCAGAACAAACATAAATGCAAAATGATATGAGACAAGCAATGAATGAATGAATCTAACTCTATGTATGCTAGTCTCTATTGGCAGACATGCTTTAAGTCATAGCACCGTACTTCTTTAGGAAGGTCTCAATCACTCATCATCAGTTGGTAATGGGTCTGGCATCCCTCGGGACATTCCATGGCTGGGGGTTAAGTCACCACTCTCTCACATCACCATTGGTCTAAGTACCTGCGCATGTCAGGGTAAAACCTAGCCAAATGCAAGTCTTCTACTTAGTTACATCAAGTCGGATCCGGATACGTCCATTCCTCGTCCACGGCGATCCTTTCCGGTATCCTTCACACTAGAGTCCTCATAGTCCCACGACTACGGACTCATCAACCCTATTGATCATCCACATATGGTAAACGGGAAGCTCTCACGTCCTCTCACGGGTTGGTTACCGGTCTTAAGCGCCCGTGAGCCCAAGTCTAACCATATGCAACCCTACCAATAAATGGCCCCCACAATGTGATTCCTGTCCTCTCACGGGTTGGTTACCGGTCTTGAGCGCCCATGAATCCCCATTGCTACCACGGGTCGTTCGGTCTCAATACCCCTCCGATTAGGGTCGACATAACGGGACATCCTAGCCAAACACTACTAGACAATCCTAGATATGTCATCCAACGGTTTAGGAAGGTGTCCGAGAGGGCATCTCCGGAAACATCCCATAATATTCCCGTAGTAGTCCAAGGACAGAAGTGTCAAAAGGACACCTCTCCTTTCCAAACCATACTTAAGCATACACATGCATCAATTCATATCATCACATATATGGTAACTTCATATATGGAAAGAAATCAATAATTACAATCACTTGTATATAATTGGTAAGTAAATCATACATGAATCAATTTAAGCAATGCTACTGAAATCAAGGTTATGCAACAGTAGTATATCATTGTAAGAATCTAATTTAGGAAACATATCAATGATATTCAAATATAGAAACTAGATTCATGCTATCTATGTAATTAAGGAAATAACCATCCTTACCTTTTATAACTCGCAAAGGAATCCTAAGAAGTCAAGTAAGATCTTGGCAAACTTGAGAAGAAGGTCCTAAACAAGTGTATACAACATATTAGGAAAGATCCCTAACAGAAAAGATACCAAAACATCCAACACGGACCAATTCTGGAGTTGCTTTGAACTCATTGGTCGAGTGGATTGGTCGACTAGTCCGATCGACCAATCGATCGACCAATGCGAGACGATAGCCTAAAAAAAACAGAGTTTTAAGATATGAAATCCGAATTTGGTGGTTCAAAAGGGTACTAATCAAGGGGTAAACTACATCAGTAGTATTCTAACATATAGGGGACCTCAAAACATTAATCCAAACAAGACATCAAGATCCAAATTAGGAAACAAAAAGTTACCATAATTAGATCAACCATGGATCTTGATGAATTCGAAATAGAAATCAAAGACAAGAACAATAGGAGGATGGATCATTGCTTCAGGTAAAGGTATCATGAAAACATACTTAGATCTTCAAGGAAATAGGCTTAAAAGCATAAATCTAAATAAGGAAACAAAACCTACCATATATGTAACTACCATGATTCATGAAGAACACATAGTATGGTAGAAGAGAACAACTAGAGATTGATAGATCATGGTTCATGAAAAGAAAACACAGCAATTAACTACTAACATGATCAATATAGAAGATCCAAGGAGATCGGAATTCAAATCAGAAGTTTAACAAGATTAGATCATGGTTTGATCATGATTCCTTCAAAAGCTTGCAATGATCATGGTTAAGATCATTGTTCTAGCCTCTAATCCTTAGGATGATCATGAGAGACAAGTCCAGAGATGTTTGCAACAGAGAATGCAGCATCTCCTCTCTCTGTCTCAACTCAAAAAGGAAAGAAAATAAGAGATAGAGGAGAAGAAGAGAGTGTAGACATACCTTTTGATGAAAAGGAAGAGTTTCGACGAAGATCCGTCAAGAAAATCACCAAGGATGCAAGGGAGATGACTTGCGAGAGGTCTTTGGTTCGTTCCAAAGAGTTTGGAGGCAGCAAATACGAAGTGGACTCGAGATTGGACTTAAATAGAGCAAGAAAAACCTAATTGCCAAAGACGGCACTCATTGGTCGAGTGGATTGGTCGGCTGGTCCGGTCGACCAATCGGTCGACCAATCTTGACGACAAATCCAAAACGAGGGAATTGAAGACCCGAGATCAAATCCAATCCTAAAGGGGTTTTGCACACATGCCAAGTGACTTACCTAATAGGTAGAAATGCCTTCAAACCAAGATAGAGAGCACTCCAAGTCCATCAACTAATCCGATCTTCATCAAGATTCGGTTTCCATAAATAGAACTTCATCATCAACTTTCATGGATTCAAAGCCGGACACCAAGTCCTCCTTGGGATGGCCCAAAGCTGACTTCTTACTTTACTTCGGGTCATCGGACCTACAAATAACAAGGTTTCCGGGTCAAGGTTAGGGCTGGGTTTTACATTCTCCCCCCCCTTAAAGAAATTTCGTCCTCGAAATTGAAAGCGTACCTGTGCTTCCAAAGAGGTAAGGAAACTTCTCCTTCATGTCTTCTTCCTTCTCCCAAGAAGCTTCTTCAGGGGTATGGTTCTTCCACCGAATCTTCACCAAAGGGATGGTGCGATTCCGCAGCTGCTTGTCCTTCCTATCCAAGATTTCGGCCGGTTCTTCATCGTAGGTCAAATCAGCACTAAGTCCTTCAGGTGCTTGCTGCAAAATGTGTTCCGGATTCTCTATGTATTTTCGGAGCATCGAAATATGAAACACATTGTGAACACCAGCAAGAGGCGGAGGTAATGCTAATCGATACGCAACGGGTCCAACCTTTTCCAAAATCTCGAAAGGTCCAATGTAACGAGGGCTAAGCTTTCCCTTAACATTGAATCTCATCACACCCTTCATTGGTGAAACCTTCAGAAATACTTTCTCTCCAACTTGAAATTCCAAATCGGTCCTTCTCTTATCGGCATAAGATTTCTGTCTTGGTAGGCGAGACTTAATCCTTTCTCTTATCATATCTACCATAGCACTCGTAGCTTCAATCATTTCGGGACCTAAGACTTTTCTTTCACTGTCTCGATCCAGTACAAAGGTGTCCTACAAGTACTGCCATACAAAGCCTTGAATGGAGCCATGCCTATTGTTGCTTGATAAGCTGTTGTTATAGGCAAACTCAACCAAAGCTAGGTGTTCATCCCAATTACCACCCATATCCACCACACAAGATCGAGCATGTCTTCCAATGTCTGAATTGTCCGCTCGGATTGTCCATCGAGCTTGTGGATGATGAGCTGTACTCAAGTTCAATTGGGTTCCCAAGGCCTTCTGCAAACTATTCCAAAACCTTGAGGTGAACCTAGGATCACGATCCGAAACAATACTCAATGGCACACCATGCGGACGAACCACATTATCCACATAAAGCCTTGCTAGCTTATCCGAGTATGAGTGATCTTCATAGGAATGAAGTGGGCTGATTTGGTCAACCTATCAACAATCACCCACACGGTGTCATTGCCTTTACTTGTTCGAGGCAAGCTAGTCACAAAGTCCATAGAGATATCCTCCCACTTCCAACTAGGAATAGGAAGAGGCTGAAGTAATCCGAGATGGAGGTTGTCGAACGGCTTTCACACGTTGGCAAGTCTCACACTTGGCAACAAAATCATCAACATCAGCCTTGAGACCAATCCACCAAAAATGTTCCTTCAAGTCCTTGTACATCTTGGTGCTTCCGGGTGTATAGTAAAGATTGACTGGTGTGCTTCCTTCAATATTTCTTTCTTAATTTCTTCATTTGCGGGCACACACAGTCTTCCTCTAAACAACAAAGCACCATCCATGGATATACCAAAGTCGGGGGTCCGACTCGGGATTCGAAGAAATCTTCTCAACTTTGATCAAAAGCTCTTGATTCAGAACTCTGTGAGCAACAATCTTATCTCTAAGACCAGATCTTGCCGTCATGGCGGAAAGAATAAAATCGAGAATTCTTGGGGACGATTTCCAAATCAAAACTCTCAATAGAAGACCACAATGGTAAACTCAAAGCATTCAAATCCAAAGTCTTCTTTTGGTTCTTCCTACTAAGAGCATCGGCAACAACGTTTGCTTTCCCGGGGTGATCTTGAATATCACAATCATAATCGGAGACTAGTTCCAACCATCTCCTTTGTCTCATGTTCAACTCCTTTTGGGTAAAGAAGTATTTCAAACTCTTATGATCCGTGAAAATGGCAATCTTCTCACCGTAAAGGTAATGTCTCCAAATCTTCAAAGCAAAGACAACGGCGGCAAGTTCTAGATCGTGAGTGGGGTAATTCCGCTCATAATCTTTCAATTGCCGAGAAGCATAGGCTACGACCTTGCCATGTTGCATCGATACGCAACCCAAACCAATCTTTGGCGCATCGGTATAAAGCTGTCATACCACCGGAACTATCGGGTATAGTCAAAACCGGGGCACTTGTCAATCTATCTTTCAACTCTTGGAAATTCTTCTCACAAGCGTCAGACCAAACAAACTTTTCTTCTTTCTGGTCAACTTAGTCATAGGAGCAGCCAACCGAGAAAAGTTCTCAATAAACCTTCTGTAGTAACCCGCCAATCCAAGAAAACTTCTTATTTCCGTTACCGACTTCGGTCTTTCCCAATCAGCCACGGCTTGAACCTTTTCGGGATCGACACGAATACCTTCGGCTGAAACCACATGACCAAGGAATACCACTCTCTTAAGCCGGAAATCACACTTGCTAAACTTAGCGAACAACTTCTTTTCTCGCAACCTTTGCAAAGTGAAACTTAGATGACTCGCATGCTCTTCTTCGCTCTTCGAATAGATCAAGATGTCATCAATGAAAACAATCACAAACTTATCAAGCACATCGTGAAATACTCGGTTCATGAGGTCCATGAACACCGCGAGGAGCATTGGTCAATCCGAAGGGCATGACTCTAAACTCGTAGTGACCATACCGCGTTCGGAAAAGCTGTCTTGAAGATATCACTAGACTTCACTTTCAATTGGTGATATCCGGACCTTAAGTCAATCTTTGAGAACACAACTGCACCCTTCAAGCGATCGAAGAGATCATCAATTACGGGCAGCGGATATCTATTCTTGATAGTCGGCTTATTCAACTCACGGTAGTCGATGCACAAGCGCATACTACCATCTTTCTTCTTGACAAACAAGACCGGAGCTCCCCAAGGTGACACACTAGGCTGTACGAAACCTCTATCAATGAGCTCATTCAACTGATTTTGCAACTCTTTCAACTCGGTAGGAGCCATCCTATACGGAGCTTTAGATACCGGAGCGGCACCGGGGACGAGATCAATAGAAAACTCGACATCCTGTCTGGAGGCACTCCCGATAGATCATCGGGGAAGACATCAACAAAGTCACGGACAACTCGACTTCATCGACTCTTTTCTCCACTTTACCCTTGCCTTCGGATGAAGCATCATCCACTAGGGCATAGACTTGCATCGGTGCGGACAACACCTTCTTACAAACCCTTCTCTTTTCACCCTGAAATTCTAAGACCGGACTTCCACAAATATGGGCCTGAATCTTCTTTGAGGAACAAAGGAACACGGCTTTGTGGGCTGTCAACCAATCGATTCCCAAAATAATATCGAAGTCCTTCATGTCAAGAATTACAAAATTGGCTTCCAAGTTCTTCTCACCAATCAACACGGGACATTTAGATAACCCCTTATCTAGTTTCTACAAGGACCCGTAGGTGTACTAATCAATAAACAACTAGACAACTTCTCGGGGATTAGGTTAGTCTTCTTGATGAATGCGAGATGACATGAGCGAATGAGATGCACCCGTATCAAATAAGACAAATGCGGAAATAGAAGCAACTAACAATGTACTGTAATCACTTCATGGCTTGGATCCTGCTCGGCACTGGAAATACTGAAAACTCTACCGAGAGGGAGGAGCGGGAGCACTCTTCACCCCTGGGGCGGCTGCTTTGGGCAGGCCGCTTCGGACGAGGCACGAGCGAAATGACCAGCTTGCTTGCGGTAGAAGCAAACAGGATTCTTTGGATCCAACGGGGGTGGCTGCAACAGAGGGCTTCGAACAAAAGGCCTTGCACTTGCACTTGCACTTGCACTTGCTGGTGGTCGGTTTCCGCCATCTTGTCCTAAAGCGGCCGGGCTGCTGAAAACCCGTGTTCGACCTACACTCTTAGCACGAAAGGTAGGAGTGGGGTAGGGTGTAGGTCTCACAAAACGACGGTCATTACGATCCACCAAACCAGAATTCCTTGGTTGCCGGGGCTTTTGCACACGAGCACTTTCCTTCTCTGTTTCTTCCAACTTCTTCGAGTTACTGCACCACTTGAGCATAGCTCACTATAGGGCTGGATTGTGAGGAAAGCTTTAATGGCGAGGCGCGATCCTTTGAAGAACTTCTTTGCTTTGGCGAGGTCATCCTTGAGAGAATCTGGAGCAAAGAAATGAAGCTCCTCGAACTTCTGTTGGTACTCCAACACAGACGAGAGATCCTTGAGTAAGAACCATGAACTCGGCTTCCTTCGCATCTTTCACCGCCTCGGGAAAGTAATTCATACAAAAAGCCTCTTTAAACAACTCCCAAGTTACAACTCCTGCATGCAAACCTTCCAAGTCGGGCCGAGTGGAGATCCACCATGCATCGGCTTCTTGTTGTAACTTCCGTTCAGCAAACGAGAATCTTCGAGCTTCCGAGCATTGCGGATGTCGGAAAGCCTTCTCCAACTCACGAAGCCACTTGTTAGGAAACAAGGGGTCCTTGGTAACTCCGGTGAAAGTGGGTACTTGCATCTTGAGAAAACTCTCCATCGGGCGAGTATGAGGAGTTCCAGCTAAACCTCCCGCATTCGGGACTGCGGCATGAGGATTCACATTAGCACCAGCTCGGGTCTCATTATGCGAGTCATGAAACCCACCAACATCTGGTTGAAGTGAGCTGCTTGCTGCTCTTTGCATCATATTGCCCATAATATTGGCAATATCTCGGAAACTTCCAACATTCGGGGCACCGGGTATCTCATGGGTACCACTGATCAACATTAGGTATCTCACCACCTCCATGAGGTATCTCACCACCACCATGAGGTATTTCACCACCTCCTTGACCCTTTGGATTCACCACGCCCACTTCTCGGAGTAACCATTACGCAAAACCGAGAACATCAAAATACCGAATTTGAAGTTTCAACATAAACCACAAGTCCAAATGATTTGAAAACTTAAATCATGCTTAAATATATCCATATAGTCATCAAACAATAATCCATAAGGCAAAAATCACATTTTCCAAAAATTCAACAGCAAATGAGGTCTGTGACCATTGGTCGAGTGATTGGTCGGTGACCCGATCGACCAATGAGTCGACCAATGCGAGCGAGAATGCGAAAATTCGCATTATAAGCCTCATTTTCACATTCCAACCTCATTCTAACTTCTTCCAAAGGTGAGAGAGCTCTAGGGAAAGTCTCCAAGAGTTCTCACAAGTGTTCTTGAGGTGATTTGGTGCTTCAACAACAACACAACAACCCACAATCATCACAAACAAGGTAAATCTCTCATTCTTTCTTCCATTTTCATCTTCTCATGCTTGCATTTCAATCAAAACCATGCTTTGCTTGTATCCAATGCTAGAAATCATGCTTAGGAATGCTTAGAAACATATTCCCTAGGTTTTAAACACAATGCCATGCATAGACAACAAGTTCTAACATATTGGTGTTCATCTCGCAACGTTTTCATACCGAAATCGATATCTTTAGAAAAATCTTGTTTTCTCTCAAACCGCTTGAAATTTTCGCACGAGATCAAATGCTACATGCTCAAGATGACATTGTAGATAGGTCCATACAATTTGATTAAACCAATTTCAACTTTTCAAAAATCCAATTTTGACCTAAATTGCAAAATCCCCAAATTTCCTTCTTGCTGAATTTTTCGCTTTAATCCAAGTTTTCGATCGATTTTCATCAAACAAACTTCATAGACATGAAATTCCAAGTATTGCGCACATGCTAGTATGTTCAAATCAAATTTCCCCCAAATTTGAAATTTTCCAAAAAATTACGAAAATACCCTTTTGGCTCAAATCTTAAGGTAGCACTAAGCTGGAATTGTCTCTTGCTTTCAGATATCCACTATGCGAGAGGGGAGGGCGGGGACGAGGTAGAGGTCGTGGTCGCATTGTAGGTGCTCTTAGGGGGGAGAGGTCGGGTTCCTTCGAGCCTAGACGGGAGGTTAGGAGACCGGACATGTTTGACACACCTCGGGCCGAGTTCTGTACGAGGCCTACTTCGATTCTTGCAATATCGAGATGGGACGTCTACTTCACTTACGCCAGCTCGGAGCCTTTAGGATTCGGCGAGAGATTCGACACATTGCGGTGGACTCATCTCTTCACCGAGGACTGCCGGTATACCCGGAACTAGTGAGGTTGTTCTTCGACAACCTTACCTACACGGAAGGAGGCTCGAGGCCAAGGACATCCACTTAGACTTGTCCTCGGGAGCGGGGGTCTTCCGGACTCGGATTCGCTTCTCCACCCGGACAACGGCTGAGATCTTGCGGGTTCCTTACTATCCACGGCGGTGTGTGTGGATACTGCGAGGAGCGGATCTGGACAGCCATCGATGCCGTACGAGCTACGCGAGATATGCTCCACGCTATGGGATAGCCGTCGATGCTTCACTCCGTGGACCAGCGGACGGATGACGGACTCTGCACGGATTATCGGTCGCATAGTCGGCCGAAACATTATGCCGAAAGCCGGACATCACCATCGGGTCACGGTGATGGAGGCCTTAGTCATCTACCGCATCTACATGGGCTTCGAGATCAATCTCTCCTACATCATTCAGCGGGTCATCTTTGGACTTAGTTCTGCGGCCTAGCATGCGGAACCTTTGCTATGGGAGGCTACGACTTTGATCTTCGGGCATTTCGGGGTGAGTTTCGAGGATACACCGGTGGACACCGGTTCACGGGGATACTCTATTGGGACTCGGACCATTCGTCGGATGAGACTACGGCGATCAAAGAGATCTCCTGGTCCGGAGGGTGAGGATGATGAGGAATCGAGAGGATGAGGATCGGGGGTCGGAGGATGGAGGAGAGGATATCGGTCTGATAGTGATGATCGGGCCGGAGATGATGCGAGATATGCACGAGGCTGAGCCGGTGCATCACGAGTTTCCTTCATCACACTTCGAGGCGGGTGGCCCTTCACATGCGTTCCGGAGACTTCGGATCTTGGGGCACGAGATGAGATCGATGACTTCCATGCTAGAGAGGATGGAGGTCGGACGGGGAGCAGATGTATGAGAGGATGGAGTCACGACGGGATAGGATAGAGCATCGGGTGACTCGGCTAGCGGAGGAGTTCGGAGCATACGAGAGATCGGAGAAGATCATCTAGATAGACTGTACCCTAGGATTTCCATTTATGCATTTCAGATGTAATCGTTGTAAAAACTTTTGAAATTAATGAAGTTCATTTTGTTTCACTTAATTATTGTATATTATGCACCTTTCTTTTCTTTGCATTAGTGACATTCGTTCAAGTATAATTATGGTATGTTATTCGAAATGTTACGTTATGCCTCAAAGGTTAAGTTTCTAATTCGGTGTTCTATTATTCACTTCTAAGAGTAGAAGAGTCATTTCAGATCAATGACTCGGGAATGTTCGATTATTGTCTTTTGTGGTTAGGATCTCCTCGAACCTTGGGCTCTGATACCAATCTATCACGTCCTCCCAGCCTGTACCCTATCTGGCATACCCGAGAGTGTGATCTACAGCCCGAAGATCAGGTATCGAGTGATCAACCTCCCGCACAAACAATAACATAATCATGAACAATCATAATAAAAGTGCGGAAGATAAACCATAGATCCAATAAGGAAAGAATGAATCATAAATAAATCAGAATAATAGATATAATCGAGTGTCAAACGAGATAAGTAAAGTGAGGCAAAAATCCCACTCTACAACCAGCGGAAAAGTAGCTCGAACAGAGAATAAACTAGACAAAAGCTAATCCCAGTAGCAAGTACAATGGGTAACTAAATTGTTCTCCACTTTATAGACAACATCCTTATAAGTGTAAATCTCATAAATGGCACAAGGACGCTTCCACTCAATGGTCGGACTAAGCATCGTACGGAGCATAACCACTCGCGGGATCTTCAGTGTAATTGTGGTAACCGCAATCACCTTCCTGGAGATATGCCTCTTCGCCTTGCGCTTCTTCATAGGAACCGTCATAGTATTCGGTACCTGCGGGATAGTCTAACAAACATTGTACAATAAAGGAATGAGTTTCAAAGAAACTCGGTAAAGGCGATTAAATCCATAATATCATAAATGGCAGGATTTGGGAAGAAACATAAATGCAATATGATATGAGACAAGCAATGAATGAATGAATCTAACTCTATGTATGCTAGTCTCTATTGGCAGACATGCTTTAAGTCATAGCACCGTACTTCTTTAGGAAGGTCTCAATCACTCATCATCAGTTGGTAATGGGTCCGGCATCCCTCGGGACATTCCATGGCTGGGGGTTAAGTCACCACTCTCTCACATCACCATTGGTCTAAGTACCGGCGCATGTCGGGGTAAAACCTAGCCAAATGCAAGTCTTCTACTTAGTTACATCAAGTCAGATCCAGATACGTCCATTCCTCGTCCCTGACGATCCTTTCCGGTATCCTTCACACTAGAGTCCTCATAGTCCCTGACTACGGACTCATCAACCCTATTGATCATCCACATATGGTAAACGGGAAGCTCTCACGTCCTCTCACGGGTTGGTTACCGGTCTTAAGCGCCCGTGAGCCCAAGTCTAACCATATGCAACCCTACCAATAAATGGCCCCCACAATGTGATTCCTGTCCTCTCACGGGTTGGTTACCGGTCTTGAGCGCCCATGAATCCCCATTGCTACCACGGGTCGTTCGGTCTCAATACCCCTCCGATTAGGGTCGACATAACAGGACATCCTAGCCAAACACTACTAGACAATACTAGATATGTCATCCAACGAGTTTAGGAAGGTGTCCGAGAGGGCATCTCCGGAAACATCCCATAATATTCCCGTAGTAGTCCAAGGACGAAGTGTCAAAAGGACACCTCTCCTTTCCAAACCATACTTAAGCATACACATGCATCAATTCATATCATCACATATATGGTAACTTCATATATGGAAAGAAATCAATAATTACAATCACTTGTATATAATTGGTAAGTAAATCATACATGAATCAATTTAAGCAATGCTACTGAAATCAAGGTTATGCAACAGTAGTATATCATTGTAAGAATCTAATTTAGGAAACATATCAATGATATTCAAATATAGAAACTAGATTCATGCTATCTATGTAATTAAGGAAATAACCATCCTTACCTTTTATAACTCGCAAAGGAATCCTAAGAAGTCAAGTAAGACTCTTGGCAAACTTGAGAAGAAGGGCCTAAAAAAGGGTAAAAAAAAAATAAGAAAGAAACCCCTAAAAAAAAAAAAAAAAAAAAAAACAAAAAAGGCCAATAGTTGTTTTTTTTTATTTTTGTTGGTTTTTTTGTTGGTCTGGCCCGCCCTGAAACGAAAAAAAACCCCAAGAATTTGCCCGAGGAGACTCCAAAGGCACATTTTTCGGGGTTCAACTTCATTTGATGTTTCCTCGATCTTGAGAAAACCTCGATCAAATCTGCAATGTGATTTGCTTTTGTAAAGCTTTTCACCGCATGTCGTCAACATATGCTTCAACGTTCTTTCCTATCGGCTCTTTGAAAATCTTGTTGACGGCCCTCCGATATGTTGCTCCTGCATTCTTCAGGCCAAAAGGCATGACCTTGTAATAATAGCTTTCACGATCAGTCATAAAAGCCGTATACTTCTCATCTTCCTTATTCATAAGGATCCGATTATACCCGAGTAGGCATCCATGAAACTTAAAGTTTCATACCCTGTGATAGCATATCAAGAGGTCAATCCGAGGCAACGGGTAGCAATCTTTTGGGCAAGCTTTGTTTAGATCCGTGTAGTCTGTACACATCCTCCACTTCCCATTCGCCTTTTTCACCATCATCACGTTGGCCAACAAAGTTGGGCACTCGATTGGTTCTATGAAACCAGAATTCTTAAGTTTTTCAACTTCGTTCCGAACGGCTTCATACTTTTCAATAGAGAAATTTCTTCTTTTACGTATCTTGGTTTCGCCTTAGGGTCTATCCGAGTTTGTGCTCTGCAATGGCCCGATCGATCCCGAGCATGTCCTCAACGGACCATGCGAATACATCCTTATTCCGTTGAAGAAATAACTTCAATTCATCTTTAAACTCTTCCAGCTGTTCAGACCCGACATAAGTAATCTTTTTCGCATCCTCGGTACACAGCTGGATTTGTTCCAGCTTCTCCACTGGTTCGGGTCTTTGCATCTCTGACTCTTCCCGATCGTCTCGAACTTCTATAGGTAGGGCAGTTACCTTCCTCTGGCCCTCCTTGTCTTTTAAATAGGCAACGTAACCCTGCCGAGAGATCTTCCACGGTCGAGTAGACTTGACCAATTCCCATATCGATCGGGAATTTTATCTTCGAGTGCTTTGTCGAAACAATAGCACCTATCTTGGATAAAGATGGTCGCCCGAGGATCATATTATAAGCTGGCAGTTCCCGAACCACCAAAAAATTGATTCGGACGGTTGTTTCCTTAGGAAAACTTCCAATAGATAAATCCAACTGGACCGATCCTTCCGCCACTGCAGATGACCCTGCAAAACCATATAGGTGTGTTGATGAAGGTTTCATCAAATCTTGATCCACCTTCAATTTTTGATACACTTCGTAAGAAATTAGGTCAGCTGCAGACCCTGTATCAATCAATACTCTATGCACTTCCCGCCGTGCAATCTCTACCTTGATGACTATAGCATCATCATGAGGTAAACAAACATCTCTCTCGTCTTCTTCGCTAAAGGTGATAGAATCTTCACCATTCAGCTTCTTCCGCTTCTGCGCCTCTCCGGCTCCAACAAATTTGGATTTGGTTTTTAAACTCCGGAATGATTCGGGCTCTGGACCCCCGAAGATGGTAAGGATCGGTGACCGAGTAGCAGCTTCAATCACCTCCTTGCCTTTTTTGGACTTCGGGGCCTCCCTTGATCGTTCTGAACTAACCGAACGATTCCTTTTAGGGGCAGCCGCACGTGGCCCGCGTGGCTCCTCCCTTCTCCTGCTAACAAAACTGGACAGATGTCCCTGAGATATAAATCTCTCAATATACGCCTTGAGATGACGACGGTCATTAGTGTAATGACCATAGTCCTTGTGGAATCGGCAATACTTTTCCCGATCCTGCTGCTCTCCGGGTTTCAAAAGAATTTTAGGCGGCCACTTCAAAATATATTTTTCTTTTGAGGATATTCAAAATATCGGCCCGAGGAGCATTCAATGGAGTGTACTCACTTCTGCCGGGGGATCTTTGGCGCCAAGGTTGGGATCTTCCAACCCGATCACGAACATTCTTCTTTGGCTTCTGTCGCTCGGGGAGCCTTTTGTTCCTTATTGGAGACTTTATTATCTCCTTGGCGCGCATCTAGAATCTCCATGACTTCAACCCCGCTTCGGCATCTCTGTACCAACTCAAGCATAAGTCGTGGGTATATCCCGTAGTAATAACTCCAGGAGTTTCCGATTTGTGAGTCCTATGAATAGAGCGGTTCGGCTACTGTTCATCCAAGTTTTCTATCTCCATCGTCACTTTGTTGAATCTTTTCGAAACTCTCTCCGATCGATTCGCTCTTTCCCTGTTTGACGATAAACAAGGTTTCTTCCGTTTTCTTGACTGTATCCCACTCTGGAATCGCCCTATGAATTGGCGTGCCAATTCGTCAAAGTTTACGATCCTTCCCGAGGGAGGTTAGAAAACCACTTTTGTGCCGCTCCAGTTAGAGATGATCCGAAAACCCGCATAAAACTTCATCAAAATTACCTGAAACTGCCATGGTCTGTTGGTAATAGCCGATGTGAGCTGTTGGATCTCCGGAGCCATCGAATGTTGAGAAGGTAGGCAAACGGAAGTTATGGGGAAACCGATATCCCGCAATTGGCTCAGCAAAAGGAGTCTTCCGAATGACTGAGTAAATATCCTCAGTTATTCTTCCCTTAGCCAATTGCCCTAACTTCTCATTGATGTTGGCCAATTCTTGACCAATCTGGGTCGGGTGATCTTCAGCAATACGATCACGACCTCGATTAACACGATCATCACGTGCTACTCGATCATCACGAACAGCCCGTCCTTCACGAACGTTTCTCTCGTCACGAACTGCTCGATCATCACGAACGGTTCTTCTGACAGTGGGTGAGTGAGTTCTTACCCCAGAATCCAACCTTGTATTTGAATCGATTGTACTCTCTTGCGGTCTATCGAACCGATCGCCTCGCCTTGGTTGATCATCAATCCTCCGAAGTCCTCGGTCTCCTTCACGGAAATTCTGATCGACATTCCGGTCTTCAGCCATTCTTTGGTCACGTGGCAATGCACGTCTCCCTGAGTCGTGTTGATCAGGTTCTTGTGGTAAAACTACTCGTCTGGTGAGCAAGCGGAGTGCTTGGCTCACCTCCAAGAGTTGAATCTTTACCTGATCCAATTGATCTTGGATTGTATCAGGAGGAAGATTACGTCCTCCCCGGGGAATATCCTGGATTATTCACCCCGGTATCTGGTTCAACACCGGAATTGCGTTGTGCGGCGGCTGCTGCGGCTGCTGATCTAGTCACCATGGCTTTTTCAAGTCTTTCCCACGAGACGGCGCCAAATGATGCGTCCAAAATCTGCTCAGCCCTTGGATCTCTACCGATGTCCTGCAAAACGAAAGCGTCGGATGTGGCCCGACCGCCGGGGTCGGGAGTCCACCTCCGAAGGCTAAGTCGGTTGATGAACTTAATCACAAACGGCTCTGCTAGAAGCACAGAGCTAATGAATGAAGAAACGGGAAAGGTGATCTAGATAGCAGGACGCTGATAGTTTAGGTCTATCAGTATGTATCTGAACCTGAGTCTCAGATAGTATTCTCCTTGATCGATCGATCCGTCCCCCACCTTGTATAGTAGTGAGGTTTATATAGAGTGTACCTTCGAATCTCCTTCGTTGGATGCACTCGAGCCTTCTTCGGGTAGTCGTTGGATCTTATCGATAAGATCCGTTGAGCGATAGACTTCTACTAGTTTGGGCTAGTAGAGGACTCCTGAGATAACCGTTAGGTTATGCGATAGTTATCCCTTTGATGATGATTATCCGCAGCCGTCAGTTTGAGTCTGCTGTCATCAGGGTGATTACCCTAATCCATAAGTAAGATTAGGGCACGCTTGCAGCCGAATAATCTTTCTTTTTCAGCAAGCCATCTTCTGGATCCGGTTCGCTCGGGAGCGATTCGGTTTTCTCCGTCTCGACCGGGGTCGAGGGTCGAACCATGTATGAACCCGGTCTGATCATAAACTCTCCATATCACTGAGTTCTCTAGAACTCACTCCTTTATTTTGTATATGTTTATTAGCCTGCACAGATGAAGGAATTGTACCAAAAGATGGACTGGTTTCCTATGAAGGAACCATCCTGTATGAAGAGGATGTGGCACCGGTAGTGGGAAATGGAGATAGCCTGTGCGGGAGCTCCTACGAGTGCATGGAGTGTGCTTATTGCACCTATTGATGGTCAGAGACGAAAAGTGGTTAGACAGTTCACTCAGCGAATGGAGAAGAACTGGAGGACACCCTATCTTGAAATTCATGAAAAACATTATTTTAGCCTTAGAAAAGGAAACTGATATAATTCTTTTGATTGCTTCCGCTAAACTCGTATTCGTTTTATTCATTACTCTTTCATTTATTATTGTTATTGGAGTATTTGGGCTCCTGTAATTCTTTAATTCATTTATTGAACATTTATTGCTCTTGATTGTCTATATTTGTATTTATTATTGTTGATAGACAAAAACCGTGGATCTTGTGACGGATCACTCCCACGGGTTGTCGGGCGGGTAACCGAGACCGGCGGGTGAGGTGTGACACTATTGGCAGACATGTTTTAAGTCATAGCACCATACTTCTTTGGGTAGGTCTCAATTCACTCATCCTCGGTTGGCAAAGGGTCATTCATCCATCTTGGACAATCCATGGCTGAGGGTTAAGTCACCGCTCTCTCACATCACCATTGGTCTAAGTACTAGGGCATGTCAGGGTTAAGCCTAGCCCAATGCAAGTCATCTACTTAGTTATATCAACTCAGATCCAGATACGTCCATTCCTCCCCTCTCGGGATCCTTTCCGGTATCCTTCACACTAGAGTCAACGTATCTAACTCTCTTAAATACGGACTCATCAACCCTATAGGTCATCCACATATAGTAAATGGGAAGCTCTCATGTCCTCTCACGGGTTGGTTACCGGTCTTGAGCGCCCATGAGCCCAAGTCTATCCATATGCAACCCTACCCATAAATGGCCCCACAATGTGATTCATGTCCCCTCACGGGTTGGTTACCGATCTTGAGCACCCATGAATCCCCATTGCTACCACGGGTCGTTTGGTCTCAATACCCTTCCGAATCGGGTATAATATAACAGAGGTATTCCTAGCCAAACACTGCTAGACCAATCCTAGGTATGTCAACCAGTAGTTAGGGAAAGAGTCAAGGGGCACCATAGGAAAGCGTCCCATACCACTTCCACTGATGTCCAAAGACAGAAACGCCAAAAGGGCATTCCCCACTCCACAACTACGACCTAGGCATCCACATCACATCATGATTCCAAACATATCATATTCACACTCATATCCACATCATAGTCCATATCACATTCTCAACATCAATAATCAATTCTAATACGAAATTAACAATGTGGATAAGCTACTGTAATTGCAGAAGTATCATGATGTAAATAAAATCAAACAACAGTAGTTAAATCATGCATTCATATCATAATACATAAAGACATATAAATAGGCATATTGTGGGTTGGAATACTCACCTCGTAATCCAAACTTATAGTCTTCAAATAAGAGATCAGAGAACAGATCCAAAATCACCTAAACAAGCTTGACAAACCATGTATAGGTCATAAGAAGCGATTAAAAAAGATTGGAGTCGAAACAGATCAAAAACGGAGTTGATGTTATTGCGGGTTGATTGGCTGGGTTGATTGACCCAGTCGACCCAATGAACAGTACGGGTCAAAAATCAGATTTTTTATCCGAAACCTATCCTACACAATCCGGAATGCTACGAAACTTGGAGGGAATCTCTAAAACAGTAATCTAAGACTAAAAAGCATAGTTTAGATATCAAACATTGATCAAAATCAATACTTACTAATTTAGAATCATACTTTCTAATTTGGTAGAAAACATAGTTTTCATTGATGACATGTTATGAATGAAAGAGATGAACTAGAGATGATGAGATCTGATGGGTGTCGAATCCACCAAAGATAATCCTTATCTCAACTGAATTTGTATTAGTAGTGAGTAGGGTCGAATCCACAGAGATTGGTGAAGATTTATTCTTTGATAAAAATTGGGGAGTTTTGAATCAACAAATTAAATAAAAATAAACGAATGCAATAGTTAACAAGAAAATTAGAATAATAAAAACTTTCGATCAAGATTCAACTTCAAAATTGATTCTCTCAATTGATCATTGACTTAAAAAATAAAAACTTTAATTTTGGGTAGATTGGTTATGGTCATTGAGGATCAGTCCTCTAACAACCAATCTTTCCCTACTTTATTGATAACCTTCGGATCTGTCCTTTGAGTTATGTCTATTAATCGCATTAAAAATTGAAAGACCCAATCCCTAGTCAATAAACCCGGAAAAGCCTTGTTTATTTAAACTAGGATATACATTCTCATAGCAAACTCTCCAGGGCATTGATTACCCATTCGAGAATGCTATTTGTCACTTATATAAGAATTGACTGAGTATTGTATTAATCATAAAACAACAAGCCTCTTGTCTAAGGATTAATACAATAACATAATAAATATAGAAAACGCATAAATACTTGAGAATTAAAGAAAATTGATAATCCAAAGTCTCACAATTGGTGAAAATCAAACTTCCATTAATCTTGATCGAAAGCTAGAATTAGCTAGACATGGAAAAGAAAAACAAAGAAATGAAAATAGAAAACATTATGCCGTTCTTCCTCAGAACTGTGGCTTCCTCTTGTTGTAGCTTGTGTGTGTTCTTCAATCTCTGAAAATGCGTTCCTTCTTATAGAGGATTCCTGCCAATTCTGCATTCTTTCCAAATCTGTTATTTCCATCGTTCGCTTTGGCAATGCAATTCTTCCCAATTTAGTTGTTTCCTTTCTTCATATTTTCCAATGCAATGGTTTCCAATTTAGTCCCTTTCCAATTCAGCTTCTTCCTTAGATGTTTGATCGCAAGATTGCTTGCTGAATTAAGACTTTTTACAAAAATCCTTTTGATTTGGGCAAGATCAAACCTCTAGCTTTGGACATAATCAAATCTTCCATCTTAATTTGGGTGTGATTCTTTGATTTGATTTAAAAATGTGCCAATATGGTTCTAACCATTCTTTTTATAGATTTGATATCCGAATGCTATAATTTGTCCATATCCAAATAAAACAACCAATTAGTCTCATTAAAATATAAAGGATTTGATATAATATTAATGCAATTAAATGACCTATCAAGATCTCATTCTAGTATATGAACACAATAAATCAGAGGTATAAATAATCATAAGAATACATCTATAATGCTAAGAAGAAATTGAAATAAGAATATGATCATAGATGCATGTAGAAAACATAAGAATCATGGTAAGAATTGATTATGATGATCAAAGTATGAGAATGAATGGAGATTGTAGAAGATACAATTGTAGAGATGCAACATCTTCTTCATAATCTCAGATTAGAGAAGAGAAAGATCATGGAAAGAATGAATCAATAACATAGAAGTAAGATTACTAACCTTTGATTGAAGAACAAGAGAGAGAAAGCTTGAGAGTTGAATGTAGATCTTCCACACCAATGGAGGCTTGGAGATGAGTTCCCTTCGTTCTCTAGGTGTTTTGGAGGCTAGGGATACTAAAAACACGAAGTCCTATGGTATATATAGCAATATAACCCTATTAAGAAGATTCTGCTCGAGTTCAGCATCCTTGGGTTGATTGGCTGGGTAGACTGACCCAGTCAACCCAGAGTGTCAACTTAGCCGAAAACAGGGATTTGAGGGCCTTCCACTACTCAGAATCAAACAAAACTTTAAACACATAAACTACAACTTACCTAGCATGGAAAAATGGCTTCAAATCATATCTAACCAAGCTCTAAGGTCATCAACCAATCTTCTCTTCATCAAGGCGTAGTCTCTTTTCTAAATCAACCAAGGTCTTCAAGTATGGGGCATCATTGTCTAACTCCATGGGATCGGAGTCGAACACCATGTCTTCTACTGCTATGGCCCATAGTTGACTTTCACTTCTCTTCGGGCCTTTAGATCTACACTAAGGGAGAGGTCCGACTTGACTTCCTAGGAGCTTCTAAACATATCAACACCATACTCAAGGTCCAACTTCAAGGTCAAACATCAAACAATTTCTTCTTCATCCAAAACAAATAGGGTGTCTAATTTAGGTTTTAGGTTGGATTTCACAGTTTTCCCGAAGGAAAGTCTTCAATTCTGACTTGAACTCCTCCAGCTACTCAAATCCAATATGAGTTGTTTTCTTTTCATCATCAGGATCCAGCTGAATTCATTCCAATTTCTCTACTGGCTCAGGTCTTTGCATCTCTTCCTCATCCCGATCATCACATATCTCGATTGGTAATGCAGTGGCCTTCTTTGGGCCCTCCTTTTCCTTTAAGTAAGCTACGTAACACTGTCGGGAGATTCTCTAATTAGAAGACACATGACCAATTCCCTTATCAATGGGGAACTTGATCTTCATGTGCTTTGTTGAAACCACCGCTCCTAGCTTTGTCAAGGATGGTCTGCCGAGTATAACATTATACGTCGGAAGCTCTCAAACCACCCGGAAATTCACTTGAATAGTAGTTTCCTTAGGGAAGTCTCCTATTGAAAGGTTCAATTGAACCGATCCTTCCGCCACCGTAGATGATCCAGCAAATCCATACAAATGTGAGGATGATGGCTCCATCAAATCCTCTTCAATCTTCAATTTCTGATAAGCTTTGTAAGACAGAAGATCTGCGGAAGAGCCGGTATCAACCAACACTCTATGCACTTCCCGACGTCCAATCTCCACCTTGATGACTATGGCATCGTCGTGAGGTGTGCAAATACCTCTTTCGTCCTCATCATCGAAGGTGATAGAACTTTCACCATTAGACCTTTTCCGCTTCTGCACCTCTCCAATTCCAACAAACTTAGATTTGGACTTTAGTTTGCGAAGTGACTCCTGTTCGGGTCCCCCAAGAATGATTAAGATAGGAGATTGGCTAGCTCTGACCACTTCCTTTCCCTTCTTCGACTTGGGAGGCTCGACCTGGCGCTCTCGACTTCTCGAACGATCTCTCTTCTCGACCGCTATTCTTGGCTTTGGCGATCGTCCCTTAATGAAACTCGAGAGATGTGCTTGAGAAATCAATCTCTCAATGTCGGCCTTCAGATGTTTGCAATCATTATGAAAATGGCAATACCTTTCCATGTTGCGTTCTCCAGGCTTGGACAAGCCCTTGGGGGGCCACTTCAAAATATCTTGTCTCTTTATAATATTCAGGATCTTCGACCGAGGAGTATTCAATGCTGTGTACTCCCCTTCATCAGGAGAACGCTGCCTCCACGCCGGCCGAGGCCTTCGGGCCGATCATTGTTGGGTTGCTTAGGCTTCTGTTTCTTCTCAAGAGCCTTCTGCTATTTGGTGGAGGCCTTTGTGTCCCCCTGACGTGCATCCAGAATCTCCATCACCTCCGCTTGCTTTTGACACCTTTGCACTAGTTCAGCAAAAGTGGTTGGCAAGTCTTGAAGTAATAACTCCAAGAGTCTTCAATTGGTGAGTCCAGTGAACAAAGCAGTTTTAGCTACTTGTTCATCCAGATTCTCAATCTCCATAGTAACTTTGTTGAATCATTTCAGGTATTCCCGAATTTATTCACTCTTCCCTTGCTTTATAGTAAATAGAGTTTCCTCCGTCTTTTTTATCTGGATTCCACTCTGGAAACGACCAATGAATTTTCGTGCCAACTCCTCAAAATCGTCAATTTTTCCCGAAGGAAGATTTGAAAACCACTTCTGTGTTGCACCAGTCAAAGATGAACCGAACACCCTGCAAAGAATTTTGACTGAATTACTAGCCACTGCCATAGTTTGCTGATAATAAACTGATATGGGCAACATGATCTCCCGCACCATCAAACGAAGAGAAAGTTGGGAGCCGGAAATTGTGAGGAAACACAAATCCAGCAATTGCCTCCACAAAACGGGGTCTTCCTGATGACCGAATAAATGTCGTCGGCCATCTTCCCTTGAGAGAGCAATCCCAACCTTTGATTAATATCTGCCAATTCTTGGCCTATGTGGATCGGACGTCCGCCACTGGTCCGATAACTCTCTTGACCCGAACTCTTTAAGGTTGGCGAGTGAGTACGTACTCCCCTGCCCAACCTCATTACGGATCCGGTTCGGCTTGATTGTGGTCGGACATACCGATCATTTCTTCCGGGTAACTCCCCCATTCGCCACTCTCTACCTCGCTCTCGGGAATTCCTGCGCATGTTCGGGCCATAATTTTGGCCACCTGCCAGTTGCCTGTCTCCATGCGGGGAATGCCCTCGCACCGCTACTATAAGCGTTTCTGCTTCTCCTGCACGCCTTATAGCCGCCTTATGATCAGGAGCCTGTGGAGCCACCACCTGCCTGGCCAACATGCGAAGCATCTGATTCGTATCCAAGAATTGGAGCTGTTTGATCCAACAGCTGTTGGAGAGGATTCGGAGGATGTAATTGATCATTACCCCTTTGTCCTCCATCTTCTCGTAATTCACGAGCTCGACTTCCTTCAGGATATCTTCTGGATTGTTCCCGCCAGGAAGTTAAATGTCAGCTTCTCGTTGAGCCGCCACAGCTACTACTGCTGACCTGGTAACCATGACTTTCTGAAGCGCTTCCCACATACGGCGCCAAATGATTTTTTCCAAAATCTACTTAGCCCCTAGATCACGTAAGGATGACCTGCAAAACAATCTTCAGATGTGGCCCGACCGTGGGGGTCGGGAGTCCACCTACGATGGTTAAGTAAGTTGATGAATTGATCACAAAGGCTCTGACTAGATGCAGAGCAAAAGTAAGAATACGATAATTGGGGAAATTATTCAGATACCTTCTTCGTACGTTGGTGATGTCTTATATAGAGTTTACCTTTGAATCCCACTCGTTGAATTCGTACGTGCCTTCTTCTGATGACCGTCAGATCCAGACGATTAAACCCGTTAGTGGGGTAACGGATAACTTCCTCTGATCACACGATCTTGATGCTATGGTCGTGGCCGTTATCCAAGCTGGCACGATCTTCCGTTCCACGAGAGTTGATAACTATCACTTTGACCAGTTATACGTCCTAGGAATCTTAGACTCGTGCATACCTGCTGATAGCCGATGTTTCTTCCTGAACACGCCATCTCTGAAATCGGTTGATTTGAGTCTTGATACAAAGAGATTATGATCAGACCGGGTTCATACCTGGTCCGACCCTCGACCCCGGTCGAGACGGAGAGAACCGACACGCTCCCCGAGCGAACCGGATCCAGAAGATGGCTTGCTGAAGAAGAAAGCTTATTCGGCTGCAAGCGTGCCCTAATCCTACTTATGGATTAGGGTAATTACCCTAATAATGGCAGACTCGAATTGACGGCTGCGGATAATCATTATCGAAGGGATAATCATCACATAACCTAAAGGTTATCTCAGGAGTCCTCTACTAGTCCAAACTAGTAGAAGTCTATTGCTCAACGGATCTAACTGTTAAGATCCAACGACTACCCGAAGAAGGCTCAAGTGCATCCAACGAAGGAGATTCGAAGGTACACTCTATATAAACCTCACTACCATACAAGGTGAGGGGATCGAAAAGAATACTATCTGAGACTCAGGTTCAGATACATACTGATAGACCTAAACTATCAGCGATCTGCTATCTAGATCACCTTTCCCAGTTCTTCATTCCTTAGCTCTGTGCTTCTAGCAGAGCCATTTGTGATTAAGTTCATCAACTGACTTAGCCTTCGGAGGTGGACTCCCGACCCCAGCGGTCGGGCCACATCTGACGCTTTCGTTTTGCAGGTCATCACGAGGAAATCTAAGGGCTGAGCAGATTTTGGACGCATCAATTGGCGCCGTCTGTGGGAAACAACTTGAAAAGCCATGGTGACTAGATCAGCAGCTGCTGCACAACGCAATTCCGGTGTTCAGATCCCTAGAGCGAATAATCCAGATATTCCCCAGAAAGCCAAAATCCTATCGAGGTAGATGGTGGCCGTGGAGGACGTAATCCTCCTCCCCGATACACTCCAAGATCAATTGGATCAGGTAAAGATTCAACTCTTGGAGGTGAGCCAAGCACTCCGCATGCTCACCAGACGAGTGGTTTTACCACAAGAACCTGATCAGTGCGATTCAGGGAGACGTGCATTGCCACGTGACCAGAGATTGGCTGAAGACCAGAATATCGGTCAGAATTTTCGTGAAGGAGACCGAGGACTTAGGAGGATCGATGATCAACCTAGGCGAGACGATTGGTTCGACAGACCGCAAGTGTGAAACCCAGCCCTAACCTTGACCCGGAAACCTTGTTATTTGTAGGTCCGATGACCCGAAGTAAAGTAAGAAGTCAGCTTTGGGCCATCCCAGTAGAGGACTTGGTGTCTGGCTTTGAATCCATGAAAGTTGATGATGAGGTTCTATTTATGGAAACAGAATCCTGATGAAGATCTAATTAGTTGATGGACTTGGAGTGATCTCTATCTTGGTTTGAAGGCATTTCTACCTACTAGGTAAGTCACTTGACTTGTGTGCAAAACCCCTTTAGGTTTGGATTTGATCCGGGCCTTCAATTCCCTGTTTTGGCCTTTGCCAGCCGCATTGGTCGACTGATTGGTCGATCGGGCCAGCCGACCAATCCACTCGACCAATGGGTGCTTGTCTTTGGCAATTAGGTTGATTCTTGCTCTATTTAAGTCTAACCTCGAGTCCACTTCGTATTTGCTGCCTCCAAACCCTCCGGAACGCAACCAAAGACCTCTGCAAGTCACCTCTCTTGCATCCTTGGAGTTTTCTTGGCGGATCTTCGTCGGAACTCTTCTTTTTGCATCAAAAGGTATGTCTACTCTCTCTTCTTCTCCTCCATCTTTGTTTTTCTTTCCTTTTTGAGTTGAGACAGTAGAAGAGATGCTGCATCCTCTGTTGCAAACATCTCTGAACATGTTCTCATGATCATCCTAAGGATTTAAGGCTAGAACAATGATCTTAACCATGATCATTGCAAGCTTTTGAAGGATTCATGATCAAACCATGATTTAATCTCTGTTAATTTCCTAATCTGAATTCCGATCTCTTTGGATCTTCTTTCATTGATCATGTTAGTGGTTAATGGTTGTGTTTTCTTTCTATGATCCATAATCCATAGAATTCTAGTTGTTCTCTTCTACCTTACTATGTGTTCTTCATGATGCATGAGAGTACATATATGGTAGGTTTTATTTCCTTATTTAGATTTATGCTTCTAAGCCTTATTCCATGAAGACCTATGCATGTTTTCATGTTTTCATTACCGAAAGCAATGATCCATCCTCCTATAGTTCTTGTCCTTGTTTTCTATTTCAAAATTCATCAAGATCCATGTTTGATTTATTTATGGTAACTTTTTGTTTCCTAATTTGGAACTTGATACCTTGATTTGATTAGTGTTTTGAGGTCCCCTATATGTTAGAATACTACTGATGTAGTCTACCCCTTGATTAGTACCCTTTTGAACCACCAAATTCGGATTTCATATCTCAAAACTCTGATTTTATAAGCTATCGTGTCGCATTGGTCGATCGATTGGTCGATTGGACCACTCGACCAATCCACTCGACCAATGAGTACAGCAACTCCAGAATTGGTCTGTTTCGGATGTTTTGATATCTTTTCTGTTAGGGATCTTTCCTAATATGTTGTGTATACTTGTTTAGGACCTTCTTCTCAAGTTTGCCAAGATCTTACTTGATTTCTTAGGATTCTTTGCGAGTTATAAAAGGTAAGGATGGTTATTTCCTTAATTACATAGATAGCATGAATCTAGTTTCTATATTTGAATATCATTAATATGTTTCCTAAATTAGATTCTTACAATGATATACTACTGTTGCATAACTTTGATTACAGTAGCATTACTTATTCATGTTGAATTGATTCATGTATGATTTACTTACCAATGTTATACAAGTGATTGTAATTACTGATTTCTTTCCATATATGAAGTTACCATATATGTGATGGTATGAATTGATGCATGTGTATGCTTACGTATGGTTTGGAAAGGAGAGGTGTCCTTTCGACACTTCTGTCCTTGGACTACTACGGGAATATTATGGGATGTTTCCGGAGATGCCCTCTGGACACCTTCCTAAACTGTTGGATGACATATATAGGATTGTCTAGTAGTGTTTGGCTAGGATGTCCTGTTATGTCGGACCCTAATCGGAGGGGGTATTGAGACCCGAACGACCCGTGGTAGCAATGGGGATTCATGGGCGCTCAAGACCGGTAACCAACCCGTGAGAGGACAGGAATCACATTGTGGGGGCCATTTGTTGGTAGGGTTGCATATGGTTAGACTTGGGCTCACGGGCGCTTAAGACCGGTAACCAACCCGTGAGAGGACGTGAGAGCTTCCCGTTTACCATATGTGGATAACCAATAGGGTTGGTGAGTCCGTAGTCAGGGACTATGAGGACTCTAGTGTGAAGGATACCGGAAAGGATCGTCAGGGACGAGGAATGGAAGTATCTGGATCTGACTTGATGTAACCAAGTAGAAGACTTGCATTTGGCTAGGTATTACCCCGACATGCGCCAAGTACTTATACCAAATGGTTGTGAGAGAGTGTGTTGACTTAACCCCCGCCAAGGTTTGTCCCGAGGGATGAAGGACCCATTACCAATCGGTCGCTCAGAGATATCTTAAATGGTTGGAGGGAATCCAAGATATCTTAAATGGTTGAGGATGAGAGTGGACTTTCCTAAAGAAGTACGGTGCTATGACTTAAAGCATGTCTGCCAATAGAGACCAGCATACATAGAGTTAGAATCATTCATTCATTGTTTGTCTCATATCATATTGCATTTATGATTGTTCTGGAATCCTGCCATTTATGTTATTATGGATTTTAATCGCCTTACCGGGTTTCTTTGAAACTCATTCCTTTATTGTACAATGTTGTTAGACTATCCTGCAGTCTTGAGTACTATGACGGTCCCTATGAGGAAGCGCAAGGCGAAGAGACATATCTCCGGGAAGGTGATTGCGGTTACCACAATTACTCTGAAGATCCCACGGGTGGTTATGCTCCGTACGATGCTTAGTCCGACCATTGAGTGGAAGCATCCTTGTGCCATTTATGAGATCTATACTTACAAGGATGTCGTCTACAAAGTGGAGAATAATTTAGTTACCCAATGTACTTGCTACTGGGATTAGCTTTTATCTAGTTTATTCTTTCGAGCTACTTTTCATTTGGATGTAAAGTGGGATTTTTGCTTCACTTTACTTATCTGTTTGATACTCTGATTATATCTATTATTCCGATTCGTTTATGATTCATTCTTTCATTATTGGATCTATGATTTATCTTCCGCACTCTTGTTATGGTTGTTCATGATTATGTTATTGTTTATGTGGGAGGTTGATCACTCGATACCTGATCTTCGGGCTGTGGATCACACTCTCGGGTATGCCAGATAGGGTACCGGCTGGGAGGGCGTGACAGCAAGAGAGTACAACTGATTCAAATACAAGGTTGGATACAGGGGTAAGAACTCACTCACCCATTGTCAGAAGAACCGTTCGTGATGATCGAGCAGTTCGCGATGAGCGGAATGCTCAGGAAGGACGGGCTGTTCGTGATGATCGAGTAGCACGGGATGATCGTGTTAATCGAGGTCATGATCATATTGCTGAAGATCACCCGACCCAGATTGGTCAGGAATTGGCCAACATCAATGAGAAATTAGGGCGTTGGCTAAGGGAAGAATAAGCGAGGATATTTACTCGGTCATTCGGAAGACTCCTTTGCCGAGCCAATTGCTGGATATCGGTTTCCCCGTAACTTCCGTTTGCCTACCTTTTCAACATTCGATGGCTCCGGAGATCCAACAGCTCACATCGGCTATTACCAACGAGACCATGGCGGTTTCGGGTAAGTCGATGAAATTTTATGCGGGGTTTTGGTTCATCTCTCATTGGAGCAGACACAAAAGTGATTTTCGAACCTCCCCTCTGGAAGGATCGTAAACTTTGACGAATTGGCGCGCCAATTCATAGGGCGATTCAGAGTGGAATACGAGTCAAGAAAACGGAAGAAACCTTGTTCTTGTCAAACAAGGAAAGAACGAATCAATCAGAGAGTTTCTGAAAAGATTCAATAAAGTAACGATGGAGATAGAAAATTTGGATGAGCAAGTAGCCAAAACTGCTCTATTTATGGGACTCACTAATCGAAAACTCCTGGAGTTATTACTACGGGATATGCCTGCGACTTATGCTGAGTTGGTACGAGAGATGCGAAGCGAGGCTGAAGTCATGGAGATTCTAGACGCGCGCCAAGGAGATAATAAAGTCTCCAATAAGGAATAGAAGGCTCCTGGTAGAAGCAGAAGCCAAAGAAAAATGTCCGTGATCGGGTCGGAAAATCTCAGGCTTGGCGCCAAAGGTCCCCCGGTAAAAGTGAGTACACTCCATTGAATGCTCCTCGGGCTGATATTTTAAATATCCTCAAAAGAAAAAATATTTTAAAGTGGCCGCCTAAAATTCTTTTGAAACCCGGAGAGCAGCAGGATCGAGAAAAGTATTACCGATTCCACAAGGACTATGGTCATTATACTAATGACTGTCGTCATCTGAAAGCAGATATTGAGAGATTAATATCTCAGGGACATCTGTCCAGTTTGTTAGCAGAAGAAGGGAGGAGCCACGTGAGCCACGTGCGGCTGCTCCTAAAAGGGATCGTTCGGTTAGTTCGGAACGATCAAGGGAGGCCCCGAAGTCTAAGAAGGGCAAGGAAGTGATTGAAGCTACTCGGTCACCAATCCTTACCATCTTCGGGGGACCAGAGCCCGAATCACTCCGGAGTCTGAAAACAAAATCCAAATTTGTTGGAACCTTAGAGACGCAGAAGCGGAAGAAGCTGAATGGTGAAGATTCTATCACCTTTAGCGAGGAGGACGAAAGAGATGTTTGTTTACCTCATGATGATGCTATAGTCATCAAGGTAGAGATTGCACGTCGGGAAGTGCATCGAGTTTTGATTGATACGGGGTGCTGCGCTAACCTAATTTCTTACTAGGTGTATCAAAAATTGAAGGTGGATCGGGACTTGATGAAACCTTCATCCACACATCTATATGGTTTTGCGGGGGTCATCTGCGGTGGCGGAAGGATCGGTCCGGTTGGATTTATCTATTGGAAGTTTTCCTAAGGAAACAACCGTCCGAATCAATTTTTTGGTGGTTCGGGAACTGCCAGCTTATAATATGATCCTCGGGCGACCATCTTAATCCAAGATAGGTGCTATTGTTTCGACAAAGCACTGAAGATAAAATTCCCGACCGATATGGGAATTGGTCAAGTCTACTACGACCCGGAAGATCTCTCGCGATGTTACGTTGCCTATTTAAAAGACAAGGAGGGCCAGAGGAAGGTAACTGCCCTACCTATAGAAGTTCGAGACGATCGGGAAGAGTCAGAGATGCAAAGACCCGAACCAGTGGAGAAGCTGGAACAAATCCAGCTGTTTACCGAGGATGAGAAAAAGATTACTTATATCGGGTCCGAGCAATTTGGAAGAATTTAAAGATGAGTTGAAGTTATTTCTTCAACGAGAATAAAGATGTATTTGCATGGTCTGCTGAGGACATGCCAGGAATCGATCGGGCCATTGCAGAGCACAAACTCTGGATAGATCCTAAGGCGAAACCAGTCATACAGAAAAGAAGAAATTTCTCCATTGAAAAATATGAAGCTGTTCGAAGCGAAGTTGAAAAACTCAAGAATTTTGGTTTCATAGAACCAATTGAATGCCCAACCTGGTTGGCCAACGTGGTAATGGTAAAAAAGGCGAATGGGAAGTGGAGGATGTGTACAGACTACACAGATCTTAACAAGGCTTGCCCAAAAGATTGCTATCCGTTGCCTCGGATTGACCTCTTGATAGATGCGATTGCAGGATATGAAACTTTAAGTTTCATGGATGCCTACTCGGGAGTATAATCGGATCCTTATGAATAAGGAGGATGAGAAGTATACGGCTTTCATGACTGATCGTGAAAGCTATTATTACAAGGTCATGCCTTTTAGCCTGAAGAATGTAGGAACAACATATCAAAGGGCCGTCAACAAGATTTTCAAAGAGCTGATAGGAAAGAATGTTGAAGCTTATGTTGACGACATGCTAGTGAAAAGCTTTACAAAAGCAAATCATATTGCAGATTTGGCGAGGTATTCTCGATCTTGCGGAAATATCAAATGAAGCTAAACCCGAGAAAAGTGTGCCTTTGGAGTCTCCTCGGGCAAATTTTTGGGCTTCATGGTATCACAGAGGGGAATTGAGGCTAATCCTGCCAAAATACAAGCTCTGATTGATATGGAGGCTCCCAAAACTATTCGTGATGTGCAGTGTTTAATAGGGAGAGTTGCTGCTTTAAATCGATTCATCTCCAAGTCTGGAGAAAAATGTTTGCCTTTCTTTAAGGCACTTAAAGACCTGAAGGGCAGTAAGGAAGCAAAATGGACTGAAGAGTGCCAAAAAGCTTTCGAGGAGTTAAAAGAAGCACTTGGACAACCACCGATCTTGTCCAGACCAGAGAAAGGGGAAATATTACAGCTATATCTAGCGACGTCCCTTTCAAATGCGGTCGGTGCGGTACTTGTTCGTGAAAAAGATAAAAAACAGTGGCCGATTTACTATGTAAGCCACGTGTTGCTAGATGCGGAGACAAGATATTCACAGATTGAGAAGCGAGGCTCTGGCTCTCATGATGGCCGCCGGGAAGCTAAGGCCATATTTTCGAGCTCATCCAATTGAGGTATTTACAACTTTTCCTCTTAGTAAAGTTCTTAATAAACCTGATTTGTGCGGAAGGATGGTGTCCTGGTCGGTTGAACTCGGCGAGTTCCAAGTGAGCTTTAAGCTCGGAAGCGCAATCAAGGCTCGGGCATTAGCCGACTTTGTAGTAGAAACTACTTTGCACCGGTGGAACCCACCATTGAGGATCCCATTATACCAACCACTTGGGAGGTATATGTGGATGGTTCGAGTAATAAAGATGGAGCGGGGAGCTGGAATTCTATTAAAAAGTCCAGCGGGATTTATTATTCGATATGCTTTGAGATTTGCATTTGAAGCAAGTAATAACGAAGCGAGAATATGAGGCTACGATAGTTGGACTTCGGTTGTCAAAAGCATTGTCTATTGCAGATGTTACTATTTATAGTGACTCTCAACTTATAGTCAACCAAGTCCAGGGGGAGTATGGTATTAAAGAACCACGCTTGCTGTCACGTCCTCCCAGCCGGTACCCTATCTGGCATACCCGAGAGTGTGATCCACAGCCCGAAGATCGGGTATCGAGTGATCAACCTCCCACATAAACAATAACATAATCATGAACAATCATAATAAAAGTGCGGAAGATAAACCATAGATCCAATAAAGAAAGAATGAATCATAAATGAATCGGAATGATAGATATAATCGAGTGTCAAACGAGATAAGTAAAGTGAGGCAAAAATCCCACTCTACAACCAGCGGAAAAGTAGCTCTAAAAGAATAAACTAGACAAAATCTAATCCCAGTAGCAAGTACATTGGGTAACTAAATTGTTCTCCACTTTATAGACAACATCCTTATAAGTGTAAATCTCATAAATGGCACAAGGACGCTTCCACTCAATGGTCGGACTAAGCATCGTACGGAGCATAACCACTCGCGGGATCTTCGATGTAATTGTGGTAACCGCAATCACCTTCCTGGAGATATGCCTCTTCGCCTTGCGCTTCTTCATAGGGACCGTCATAGTACTCGGTACCTTCGGGATAGTCTAACAAACATTGTACAATAAAGGAATGAGTTTCAAAGAAACTCGGTAAAGCGATTAAAATCCATAATAACATAAATGGCGAGGATTCCGGAACAAACATAAATGCAATATGATATGAGACAAGCAATGAATGAATGAATCTAACTCTATGTATGCTTTGGTCTCTATTGGCGGACATGCTTTAAGTCATAGCACCGTACTTCTTTAGGAAGGTCCGCTCACATCCTCAACCATTTAAGATATCTTGGATTCTCTCACGGATCATTTCACCGGTCTTGAGCAGCCGATTGGTAATGGGTCCTTCATCCCTCGGGACAAACCATGGCAAGGGGTTAAGTCAACACACTCTCTCACAACCATTTGGTATAAGTCTTGGCGCATGTCGGGGTAAAACCTAGCCAAATGCAAGTCTTCTACTTAGTTACATCAAGTCAGATCCAGATACGTCCATTCCTCGTCCCTGGCGATCCTTTCCGGTATCCTTCACACTAGAGTCCTCATAGTCCCTGACTACGGACTCATCAACCCTATTGGTTATCCACATATGGTAAACGGGAAGCTCTCACGTCCTCTCACGGGTTGGTTACCGGTCTTAAGCGCCCGTGAGCCCAAGTCTAACCATATGCAACCCTACCAATAAATGGCCCCCACAATGTGATTCCTGTCCTCTCACGGGTTGGTTACCGGTCTTGAGCGCCCATGAATCCCCATTGCTACCACGGGTCGTTTGGTCTCAATACCCCTCCGATTAGGGTCTGACATAACAGGACATCCTAGCCAAACACTACTAGACAATCCTAGATATGTCATCCAACAGTTTAGGAAGGTGTCCAGAGGGCATCTCCGGAAACGTCCCATAATATTCCCGTAGTAGTCCAAGGACAGAAGTGTCAAAAGGACACCTCTCCTTTCCAAACCATACTTAAGCATACACATGCATCAATTCATATCATCACATATATGGTAACTTCATATATGGAAAGAAATCAATAACTACAATCAACTTGTATATAATTGGTAAGTAAATCATACATGAATCAATTTAAGCAATGCTACTGTAATCAAGGTTATGCAGCAGTAGTATATCGTTGTAAGAATCTAATTTCGGAAACATATCAACGATATTCAAATATAGAAACTAGATTCATGCTATCTATGTAATTAAGGAAATAACCATCCTTACCTTTTATAACTCGCAAAGGAATCCTAAGAAATCAAGTAAGATCTTGGCAAACTTGAGAAGAAGGTCCTAAACAAGTATATACAACATATTAGGAAAAATCCCTAACGAGAAAAGATACCAAAACATCCAACAGACCAATTCTGGAGTTCTTTGTACTCATTGGTCGAGTGGATTGGTGAGTCTTGGTCGCCAATCAGTAGCCTAAAAAAAACAGAGTTTTAAGATATGAAATCCGAATTTGGTGGTTCAAAAGGGTACTAATCAAGGGGTAAACTACATCAGTAGTATTCTAACATATAGGGGACTTCAAAACACCAATCAAATCAAGACATCAAGATCCAAATTAGGAAACAAAAAGTTACCATAATTAGATCAACCATGGATCTTGATGAATTCGAAATAGAAATCAAAGACAAGAACAATAGGAGGATGGATCATTGCTTCAGGTAAAGGTATCATGAAAAGCATACTTAGATCTTCAAGGAAATAGGCTTAAAAGCATAAATCTAAATAAGGAAACAAAACCTACCATATATGTAACTATCATGATTCATGAAGAAAACATGGTATGGTAGAAGAGAAACAACTAGAGATTGATAGATCATGGATCATGAAAAGAAAACACAGCAATTGACTACTAACATGATCAATATAGAAGATCCAAGAAGATCAGAATTCAAATCAGAAGTTAAACAAAGACTAGATCATGGTTTGATCATGATTCCTTCAAAAGCTTGCAATGATCATGGTTAAGATCATTGTTTTAGCCATTAATCCTTAGGATGATCATGAGAACATGTTCAGAGATGTTTGCAACAGAGAATGCAGCATCTCTTCAACTGTCTCAACTCAAAAAGAAAAGAAAAACAAAGATGGAGGAGAAGAAGAGAGAGTAGACATACCTTTTGATGCAAAAGGAAGAGTTTCGACGAAGATCCGTCAAGAAAACACCAAGGATGCAAGGGAGATGACTTGCAGAGGTCTTTGGTTCGTTCCAGAGAGTTTGGAGGCAGCAAATACGAAGTAGACTCGAGATTGGACTTAAATAGAGCAAGAAAGACCTAATTGCCAAAGACAGCACTCATTGGTCGAGTGGATTGGTCGATCGCCCGATCGACCAATCAGTCGACCAATGCTGACAGCAAGTCCAAAACAGGGAATTGAAGGCCCAGATCAAATCCAATCCTAAAGGGGTTTTGCACACAAGTCAAGTGACTTACCTAATAGGTAGAAATGCCTTCAAACCAAGATAGAGAGCACTCCAAGTCCATCAACTAATCCGATCTTCATCAAGATTCAGTTTCCATAAATAGAACTTCATCATCAACTTTCATGGATTCAAAGCCAGACACCAAGTCCTCCACTGGGATGGCCCAAAGCTGACTTCTTACTTTACTCCGGGTCATCGGACCTACAAATAACAAGGTTTCCGGGTCAAGGTTAGGGCTGGGTTTTACACTTGCAGAAATATCAAGAGATAGTGCAGGCATTTCAAAACCAATTTCGGAATTTGAAGATATCTCAGATTTCGAGGAATGAAAATTCAGTGGCAGATGAGCTATCCCGACTAGCCAATGCCAAAGAAAAGAATCTAGACCCTTCGGTCTATATTGAAGAGATAACTTTTCCAAGTTATCATGAGAAAGAAATTTCTTATATTGAAGCAGAACGTTGCTGGATGGATCCGATAATCGAGTATCTAAGGGATGACAAATTACCTGAGGATCCAATAGAGGCAAGGTTGATCAAGATTCGATCAGCTAGATTTGTCATTTAGAATGGGAGACTATACAAAAGATCTTATTCTGGACCCCTTATGAGATGTATAGGCCCCGAAGGAGCAAAATCAGCTTTGGCTGAGGTTCATGAAGGAATTTGTGGAGCTCACATGGGTGGACGAGCCCCGGCTCACAAAATTCTCGAGACTTGGGTTATATTGGCCTAAGGTCCAAGAGGCTGCTATGGAATATGTTCGTCGATGTGGTAGCTGTCAAATTCATGCTACGATGATCGAAGCGCCCGGCGGAAACTATGACTTCAATTCTAAATCCCATTCCCTTTGCGATGTGGGGAATTGATATCATGGGCAAATTCACCAAGGCATTAGGCGGACGGGAATATCTGATAGTAGCAATTGATTACTTCACAAAATGGGTTGAAGCCAGTGCACTGGCGGCAATTACGAGAAAAAAGTGGAGAAATTCGTGCTTGAATCAATCATATATCGCTTTGGGATTCCAAAGATTATAAATCACTGACCATGGTACTCGGTTCGATTGTCCACAATTTGAGCAATTACGTGGAACATATATGATCGAGCATCGTATGTCCTCGGTGGCATACCCCCAAAGCAATGGACAGGTAGAGGTTACTAACCAAACGCTCTTTGGAAGGAATAAAGAGAAGACTCGAAAGCGACAAAGCTTCTTGGGTCGAAGAACTTCATAATGTCTTGTGGGCTTATAGAACTACGGTTCGAACACCCACAGGAGAAACTCCATTCAGGTTGGCATATGGATCCGAAGCATTGGCACCAATGGAGATAATGGCAGGGACATTACGGGATCGTGAGGGAAAAAGCAAATGAACAAGGACTGCTTGATAGTCTTGATCTGTTGGACGAAGTTCGGGCAAAGGCAGTAGCACGAACTCAACATTATCAAAGAAGGATAGCGTCTCATTATAATACTCGAGTGAAGAATCGTCGGTACTTAGCCGAAGATTTGGTGTTGAAAAACACCCTAGCTTCTGACCCGCGTCACGAAAGAAAATTGGACCCTTCCTGGGAAGGACCTTATATGGTTGTAAAACCAGTTGGTTCAGGAGCTTACAAGCTGAAGAACATCAGCACCCAGAAAGAGTTGGATCGTTCGTGGAATGCCAGGCATCTCAAAAAGTTTTATCCTTGATGATGATTTCAATTTTGTTCGCGATGTAATCATTTTCAACTCAATCAATGCAATTTTTGGTTTTCAACAAAATATCTTTTGATTGGGGGGCATCATACACTACATTCAAGAACAAGATCCAACTATAAGGCATCGGATGAAAATTCGTGTGGGTCCTTCAACACTTATGGAATTTTTTCGAACTTTCTTAAGTCGAGGCATCGGATGAGAATCCGAGTGAGTTCCTTTTGCAAGGCGTCGGTTTGAAACCCGAGTAAGTTCCTTCAAGACTTATTGAATTTTTGAATTATCCTTAAGTAAAGGCATCGGTTTAAAACCCGAGTGAGTTCCTTCAAGACTTATTGTATTTCTCCGGAAATCCTTAAGTAAAGGCATCGGTTTAAAACCCGAGTGAGTTCCTTCTCAGACTTATTGTATTTCTCCAGAAATCTTTAAGTAAAGGCATTGTTTCAAACAACTAAGACCAAATGCAACAACGATTCAAGTGGCTAGCAAAGTTCAAGATGAAGTTAATTTCTTATTTCTTCAAAAGATCGAAAGAGGCCAGTATCAAAGCAATTACAAGAGCTGGACAATCTTCGGTCAAAAAAGAAAGTCATCATCAGTGACTGTCTGAAGTTATACAAGATCGACACGACTTTGCTAGAACAAACATATGAGTCAACCATAGGAGTGGATTCAAGGTAAAGAAGAGAAGAAATGAGGATTACAAAAAATATTTCGGTATGCATAAAATCCTCCGCAATTTCATACTCTTTGTCCAATTTGTCCAGGAGAAGTATGGTCCTCGACCAAACTCACATTCAAGACAAGCTCGTCATAATTGACTTCTTCCAGGGGAGAATAAACAGGAGAATCTTCCAGATAATGCATAATATCTGGATCGGAAGGTGGAGGATCAATCTTATCCTTGGTCCAGTCGGGAGGAGGAATACCCGGTCGGTCAAATACTTCATGGCAAACAGCACTGTAGGGAGTCGTATCAAAATGAGGATCCTTCGTTAATATTGATTCCCATACTTCGTTCTCACCATCCCGGTACGCCTGCAAGTTATAAGCATTCAGCATATCAACAAAGGGCTACTGTGTAAATACTTGAAGACGCAGGCTCTGCGAACATCGGTTGGAAGGGATTCGGGCAAAGGAACGACACTTGCCTTTGAGGTAACGTTTCAGATCCTTTGGCTCCTGACTTTCCAACTATTCGCTCCAGTCGCCGGATCTTCTCCCTGGCATCATCCAAGTCCGACTGAAGACGACCAATCATCGAATTTTTTTCTCCTGCCACCTCCCAAGCTAGATTCCGAAGGCGAGCAATCTCAACATCTTTAGCTTCAGAGATTTCCCGAAGCCTGGAAACTTCATTGCTCAACCTACTGAGCCTAGAAACTACTTCCACTTGGTTGTGGAAGTTACCAGCAAGACTCCTGCAAACAACTTCCGAGTTAAGAAGGAGCAGAAGAGTAATTTTTCAGAATCAGAAGATAATGAAGAAAGACTTACATCATCAGTGACTTCGTAAAGACTTCATCTAGAAGTTTGGAAAGAACTGCGCTCTCAGAAGTCATTCAAGCAGCAGTACACCATTCCAACGTTCTGTCAAACTCGTTTGACACTAATTCAGGCGAAGGATGAGAAGGATGAGCTACACCAAGAGAAGGATGAGCTGCATCACTTGTCAACCGACGGCGCTTCCTGGTGGCAAAATCCTCCGACTCGGAAGGAGAGGAGGAGGATGCCAAACAAGCACTAGAATGGGAAATAGGAGCAGCACCTGCTGGGACCACACCTTCATCAGATGCCACCATAGTTGCCTCAGATGCCCGAAGAGTCTCCTTCGGGGGTGCACCAATGACCTCACCCGCGAGGGGCGTCGGCAGCACCATCGGCAACAGAGTGATCAAGATCTTCCTGGGAAAGACGAGCGATCACTTCGGGCAAAAGAGGCGCAGGGACGGCATCAATAGAAACTGTGGGAATCTGACTTGAAGATTCACCGACAGCAGTCGCCTTACGCTTGGAGGATTCACTAGCTGAAACCACCTCACTGGCCCCAACCACCACCGACTGAACGATTTTCTTGCAAGATTTTGCTCTGATAAAGTTTGGGTTGATCTTGGGAGCCACTATGCAAACAAACAAGCCGTATCAGTACAGAAATCAAACGACGACAAAAAGAGGGAAAACCCTAGTTTTTTATCACTTCCGACAAAACCAAATAACTAAACCCCAAGTATAACTACAGGTGCGGTTTACTCGGGGGGAAGTGGGGAAAGAGATGGCGTAATGCCAAGTCCAAAAAAAAAACCCAAAAAGCCGGCATAAGACACTATTGTTTTGGAGAAGGAAAACCCGGGGGCAAATGTTCCAATGATTCAGAACTGCGGAGAACAAAGGATTAAAAAAGGGAAAGCGAACCCCGCTTTCCAGTGCATCTATATATAGAGAAAATTCACCCAAAAGGGTTGAATCAACCCTCTCATCAGGGTGGGGAGCCCTAACCTGATAAGAGGAAGGAAAATCAAAATCTTGGATAGCTGAAAGAAGGGTTTCCTCATTATAAATGGAGGGAACAGAGCCAGGTCCACCATCGGACCCGGAAGTTTGAGGCTACCTAGAAGACTCGACAATCTTGGAAGATCCAGACTCGAGAAGGACAGGAGAAGTTTCGATTTTTCTTTCTAAACCTTTTTGAGAAACTTCAGCAAACTCGCGCCAGAGGACAGTTAGGGTTTTGTTATCACTATCCGACTGTTCGGGAGCAGGAGAAGCAAAAGCCTCACTGCTATTACCAACACTGGGTACCAGAGAAGCCCTATCGTCCGCCATTACTTGTTTCAGTAAACTACAAAAAGAAAAAGACCAGTAAACTTAATGATTCAGTGAGGCGGAAGCTTGAGAGCAAGAAGGCGCGAAGCAGACAACAAAGATTCAAATTCCAGACAGGAAGAATGAAACCTACGAAGACAACGAACCGCTTTTAAAACTCCCGCACGAGTGTTCGGGAATCTGAACAATCGAGATTGATTCAAAATCAACGATCAAGATTGAAAGACGTTTTGAAAGTTTGAACTCACGAATCCGAAATAGGAGTTTGGAAACCGTCGCTTGGATGACGTGAGCTACGACAGATCAACTGCAAGGAGATACGTGGCCTTACACTCACAACGCTCTAGGAAAAGTGACCACCGCATTAAATGGGATATGACATTTAATGAAGCACGCAGAGATTATCACCTGACGACGAACCCAGTTAAAAACCAAGCCCTCGGGATCGACCGAACGCTTGGTCTGGGGGGCTCGTGATACGGAGAGATTATGATCAGACCGGGTTCATACCTGGTCCGACCCTCGACCCCGGTCGAGACGGAGAGAACCGACCCGCTCCCGAGCGAACCGGATCCAAAAGATGGCTTGCTGAAGAAGAAAGCTTATTCGGCTGCAAGCGTGCCCTAATCCTACTTATGGATTAGGGTAATTACCCTAATAATGGCAGACTTGAATTGACGGCTGCGGATAATCATTATCGAAGGGATAATCATCACATAACCTAAAGGTTATCTCAGGAGTCCTCTACTAGTCCAAACTAGTAGAAGTCTATTGCTCAACGGATCTAACTGTTAAGATCCAACGACTACCCGAAGAAGGCTCAAGTGCATCCAACGAAGGAGATTCGAAGGTACACTCTATATAAACCTCACTACCATACAAGGTGAGGGGATCGAAAAGAATACTATCTGAGACTCAGGTTCAGATACATACTAATAGACCTAAACTATCAGCGATCTGCTATCTAGATCACCTTTCCCAGTTCTTCATTCCTTAGCTCTGTGCTTCTAGCAGAGCCGTTTGTGATTAAGTTCATCAACTGACTTAGCCTTCGGAGGTGGACTCCCGACCCCAGCGGTCGGGCCACATCTGACGCTTTCTTTTTGCAGGTCATCACGAGGAAATCTAAGGGCTGAGCAGATTTTGGACGCATCAAGTCTGAATCGATCGGTTCGTCCCCGACCGGGGTCGAGGGTTGAACCACGGGCTGACCCGGTTCAACGATATTTTTCCCATATCACAACTACACAAACCATGTAAGTATATTTCCATCCTACATGTAATTTATGGCATTTACTCCAATGAACTAAACACATAAATCTCCTATCAGTTCATTATGATTAACGAATCAGTTGATTAGTGGCCAATTAATCAAAAGCATTAAGAACAGAAGTAAAAACTCAATCAAAGAAAATAATATTCAGAATTATATTGATGAATTCAATAATGGAAATTCAAAGATAGGCTACATCTGATCCCTAGAAAAATTAAATTAGTTCATTCTATAAATTAAAAACATCACAAAAGAGTTTGAGAACATTGAAAGAACATAATAAAAACTTATTCCTAAGCTCCAAGTCTCCAAAGCCAACCAACATCTCCAAAATTTGTCCTCTACGCTTCTAGTTCCAAAAAACGTTCTTCCTTGTTGGAGTATGCTCTTCTTTTATAGAGTAATTTCCTAGATTACATGAAATATGATTCTTGACAGTTTGAATCAAACTCAGATTTCCTATCTGACTCAACCAAGGAGGGTTTTGGCGTATAAATCCGATTGACTTCGAGAGATCAAATGCACAATTCAACCGTTGGATTTGAATATCAAGAAGTCGTAAAGCTATCCTCCAAAAATTAGCTGGATCGGACACCGGATGACCATCCGATGAAGGGCTTGATCAAAACTGGACAAGGACACTCAAAAACGAGATTTTTCCCTCTTCCTCCTCTGAATATGATTATTTTTATTATTTTTCCTTCTTTGATCAAGTCACAAACAGAAAATAAAATATTGAAGCTTGCAATGACTCATTCTCTCCATGTTTTTTATTTGATGAAGCTTTTAGAGTGCACTGTAACTTGATGAACAAGACTTTCTTTTTTGGAGTGGAATAAAATCCAGCTTGGTTTCATTAGGACTCTCCAGAATTTTCCATTATACGCAATTAATAATTTCCTTCAAACAAAAGTAATAAATCTTAATTATAATTTACTAGAAAACATATAAAATTACCAAAATTATAAAAATTAAAGGAAATGGTGCAAGATTAATTTGCTATATTTCCATGTGTTTATAATTTTTTTTTAATCAATTTACCATAAAGGAAAGGTGCAATATTCATTTTCATATAATATTATGGTAAATTGATAATAAATTAAAAAAATTTATAAACACATGGAAATATAGCAAATTAATCATCTAAAATAATATGCATAAAATCAACTTATTAATGAGTCTTACCTTCTCAAGTTTGCCGCTAATGAAAAGCTTGACAACCTAAACCGTGTAGCTATTGTAGCCGAGGAAGGAGAAGGTTGAAGAACAAGACGAGAGAGAGGAGAGAAAATGGAATAAAGGGATGACGATAAATTTGTATTATCAAAAATACATGAATAAAGAAAGGTAAAATTAATATTTCAAACATTTATCTAGGGAATAGGGATGACATCATCATTTAATTTTGTTGAGTATGGCTCATGTTTCTTATTGTGTTGCCAACGTATATGGGGTGTAGGCGGGGTTTGGGAGCCACCCCGGCGGTGGTGTGGGGCAGCACCCCCATAGCTTGTAGAGGGTCCATGTTTCTGTGGGCCTCGGAGTTTTTTTATAGTTTGGGCTTGGGCCCATGATTTGTTGTGGCTTTGAGTTTTTAAGCGCTTATATATATATAGCATCAAGAGTGCGTGGGTGACATAGCGCGTATGCGAGAGCCACACACGGGCGGGAGCGAACAAATCGTTTAATCTCCTCACCTTTGTTCACGTGATTTTTTTTTTTTTAACCCTCAAGATATTTTGAAGGTCAGGGCTTTTGTGATCCGGCTGTCCAAATTACCAACCTTCCTGTCCCGTCACCAAGAATACAACCAAGTCACAGACTTTGTAACTGAATAGTCGAAACTCTTCCTGGAAGGACCACTTACAGTGTTACACTCCACATAGCATATGCTAGCTGGTGTATTTCTGCAGTCCAAAGGTTTCCCCTTGGCAGGACCTATTAGAAATTATGAAACCAGGTTTCGTTCCTATCAGTCCTTAACATGAGTCTGGCTTGAAGAAGTTCAAGAGACTGGTAGAAGAAGAAGAGGTCTAGAACAGACTTATAAGATACACAATTCCTAACGATCTCAATCCTTATTAGGTAAGTGAAGACATAGAGTAAAACACATAAAAATTTAATCTTTTCAATTAATTTTAAAAGGCAGTTACTCCGAATCCTTCGGTGCACCATCCATGCCTAGCTTTCAGAAGTCTATCAGAGCTAATGTCCAGCCACAACCAATTGCCCTGACGCACACAGCAAGCGGGACTTATGTTGGAATTTAGGACTAGCACATCAGATCTTAATAGTTTTCTAAAATTAAACTGGTCTTACAGGAGGAATTTATGCCAGATTCATCCTTGTAACAGTAATTAAAACTTGTTTGAAAGATTAAGAAAAATGAATACCAAAAATTTACAAGAGTAGGAATTTACAGATGAAATGCATACCACTTTTCACCAAATTTAGCGGCAGAGCCGACCATTTATGGTTATGTGGTCTAATGAGATGCATGAAAAATTATCGAGGGGCCTAGGAGATGAAGGAAGCACGATTTGTAGGCTATTCATCCCAAATCCTTCCTCGAAGAAATTAAAGAAAGAAATGAAAGAAGTAAATATACATATAAAGTGCATGATGATGCATGATGTCAAAGTTTAGAGGGGCCTAAGAGAGATGATAGAAGCACGACTGTAGGCTTTCATCCTCAAATCCTTCCTCTAAGAAATTAATAGAAAAAAGAATAAAAACAGAGGCACAAGATTAGCTACATCTTAACCACTTAGGGTTCCCTTTCGGGATCCCCGAAGTGTTAACTAAATACTAAGTAGAGAAGAAAGGATCCAAACATACCATTATGTAAACTTGTCTTTATTTCTTCAAAAGCATGTTACAAGAGAGCTTGATACAAGAGAGAGCCAAGAAGAGAGAGAGAGAGACTTCACACCTTCACCTTCATCCTTTTGCTATCCTTCCTCTCCTTTATCTTACACTAACTACTTCTATTTATAGGCAAAGGGTGCCTCCTATTCCTAAAGACACATGTCACCCTTTTAAGCTAAGTTGTAATGTACTATTACACTTGTCAAATTACTACAAAGATGGAAGTAAAAGGACTAAGGTACATTTTTCAGGGTACTAGAATACCCTTAGCCCTTTTTGGTATTTACAACATTGTCCACTGAGGTGTCACTTTAATGATTAAAGAATGATCCCATGCAACACCCTCTACGCATGCAGCTTTGTACTTCTGCTGGGGACCGTAGATTTGGTATTTCTTCAAGAACCACCCCGTGGCATTCCATGTAGTATAAAACTACTGTTTTCCACATTGGTTTGGTTCAGGTGTGTAACCCATATTTTATAGACAGGGGTTCTTGCACGGCATACCTTTATCCTTAGCATGCTAAAGTGTGATGAACACTACGTTTTGTAACCCGTGTTCGGGGTTAGCCGGTTTTATACTAGCCTTTGGCCTAGTTTACCCAATGTTTTTCATGCTTGGTACTAGCATGGATCTGTTGTAGCCCGGATCGAGGGTTAAGGACAATTATGTAGTTTTACATGGTTGTCCTATGAACCATGTGGTCCTTTATGGATTGGGCCAAAATCCTTGTGGTTTTGTTAAGGTCCACAAAAACCATCCCTAAGTTTAACGTCATTTGGGTGTGAGACGGATGGTTAGGGAATCACCCCTTTGTTCAATCTACATTTCCAGTAGATTTTGTGATGTTGACGGAGACTTTCCTTTGTTGTGTCTTCGTCGTACTATTTCATATTCAGTGTCTTCTTGTGGGGTCAATGTTCTTTCTTGTTCGTCCTGTGGGTTTATGGGCCCACGATAGCTTCCGCCGTATTGTGTGAATTTTTGTTGGAGGAGAGCTTCTATTTCTCCAAGTATTTCTGTTTTGAAGGCCTCCATTGGTGATTGTGAGCTAGAGCCTGGTGATACTTGTTCAACTTGTTGAGCTTCGTTTGCTGATGGAGTATCTTGTGCTTTGTAAAGTTGTAGCTCAGCTAAGAGGCTTTTGTTCGAAGCTTCTAATCGCTGAATTAGTCTTTCTTTTGTAGCATTTTCTATTTGTAACTTGCTTATCCTCATAGAACAATTGGCTACTTGATCCAAGAGTTCCGGTTTTTGTTCTTGATTGGCTCGCATTGTATACAAGTTGTGTTCCTCTGAGCCATGTTGGAGAAAGAAGGTTGTTGAGGAGGAGCATTACGTAGTTTTGGATCTACGTAATATGTTGGGCCAATCATCGACTTGGCAAAAATCGTGTGCTTGTTCGAGGGGTCTCATATCCCTTGAAGAAAGGAGTGGGATAACCCTTTGTAGCTTCTGCAACATCTTCCCAATCAAGAAAAATGCCAGTATTGTGTCCTTGGTAGACGACGTAGAACTTCGCCTTGCCTTTCTTTGTTCGCAATTGTCCGTATAGGAAAGCAGCAGCATGTATGGCATTGGCTAATCCTGAGATAGCTTTATGTTGAGTGATACACTTGTTTGCATTGTACCATATGTTGTCCAAACATATTTGCTCTTCATCAACGATCATATAGCCATTGCTATTTTCAAACTTCATGTGAGAGTTTTTGAACAGAATATGTTTTCCAAAGTTTATAGTTTACGGGGGAGAGGGAAGTCTGTGTGGTGAGAAAGAAGGGAATGTGCGAGCTGCCTTTGGTATTTGAATTACCGATTGTTCCCATTATCTTTGTGAGTAAACGCTCGTGTTTGTGGTGAGAAAGTATTATTCAATAATTGTGAGGGGGTTATCGAGGAGGAGAAAGTTTGTAGAGCTTTGTTCGGAGTTGTATTACTCCTTTGTATGAGATCTCGGATCATATCATCTTCTGTGTAATCATAAAATAAAGGTGGTTAACCGGGGTCCTGTAAAATTTGGTGTATCCTGGATAGTAAATCAGCGGTTTTGTTGTCTACACCTTTTATATGTTCAATTGTAATTTTATATCCTCTATTATAAAAATGGTTTCTTAAAAGAACCCATCTCCTATGTTGTATTTTCCTTTCATTTAAATTATTATATGCCTTGACTATGGCTTCATGATCTGTTCTAATTGTAAATGGTCGATTTGTTAAGAATATTTCCATACAATCAAGTCCTTTTAATAAGGCCTCAATTTCGTATTCAACGAGAGGTTAATGTTTTTATACTAAACTTTCTGAGTTATACCTACTGATTTCTTCGATTGATTTAGGGTGTTGTTACGATGGTTTAATTTTTAAAATAGCTCCCGGCCCGACTTCACAACCATCGGTTTCTATTATTCGATAATCCTTATCTGTAGGTAATCTTAATGAGGGAATATTTAAGAAAAGATTTTTAATTTTTTGTACAAGAAGAATATCTTGATTATTCCATCTGTGTTCGCCATTCGATGAAGTTTTATGATGTAACGGTCCTAAATATTTTCCTAAGTTTTGTATGAAAGGTCTAGCTTGATTAGCTAAGCCTAAAAATGATCGAATTTGTGTTATAGATGTTAATTTATCGGGAAAGTCATGTATTTTTGTGGCAATATGGGGTTGTAACTTAATAGTACCATTGCCTAATTCCATTCCTAAGAATTTAATGTATTGTTTACCAATTTCCATTTTCTTTTTGAAATAATTATACCATTATTCATAAATTCGGCAAATATTATTTTCAAATGACTTATATGTTCTTGAGGTGTTTTACTATAGACTAAAATATCATCTATATAGACTATAGCAAATTTCTTATGTTTTAAAAATATATCATCCATTCGTCTTTGAAAGAGCGGATGGAGCGTTTTTTAATCCAAAGGGCATTACTAACCACTCGAAATGTCCTAAGGTTGTAGAAAAGGCTGTCCATTCTATTGAGTCTTTATGCATTTTTATTTGGTGGAAACACGATTTACAATCAAATTTGCTAAAAATTGTACAATCTTGTATATGACTTAGCAAATAATCTCTTTCGGGTATTTTGTAAGAATCTTCATGTGTATTATCATTTAATCTTTTATAATTTATTACCATTCTGGTTTTTCCTCTAATTTGTTCGGCATGATTATTTACAATGAAGGCTGCACTAGAATGTCGAGAATTTGATTTTTGTATTAATTTATATTCTAATAATTCTTTCATGTGTAATAGAAATTCTTCATTATCTTTAGGTGTATATTTACTACATCTGTATCTATTCGCATTTCGGGATTAATTATTTCTAATTTACAAATTGGTTTTGTAACATTCCAATGTTTAAGTGGATTATCATTTGCTATGATTTCTAATTTTTCTAAATTTCTAATTATCTGTTGGATTTCATTGTTTGAGTCAAGACTATAATATAAAGATTTACTGTGATTAGATGTTCAAAATGTTCGGGTTCTATTATGCGAAGTCATTCATTGTTCCTTTTTCGAAGTTTCTGCAATATGTTCATTATATTGTAATTGAAGTGGAGGTAATCCACATTGATTTCGTGTCTGAGGCGCATGTGTTTGAAGAAATGTTAATTGGTTTTGTTTTTGAGTTTTGGAAGTCGACTTAACGATTCCACCACGCGAAGTTGCCGACTACGATTGGGTGATGCGACGGCGTGACGCGCGATATTCATTGGTAGAAACCGTGGGTGTAAGGGTAGAACCATCAAAGAGAAGAAGGGCCTCTTTGGTGATTAGAAGACCCGCATTTTGATTTAAAAGGAAATTTAGGCCTAAAAGCATATCGATAGAAGGGGGCATGTCGGTTTGATATAAACGGTGTCAAGGGGGTAGGAAAGAGAATATTGTTTACAATGGTTGCGAAAAGCAATTGTGGAAGGTTTGAGTTGATGAGTATATATATGGGGAATATTATCAATACCATAAGCGGCGTAGTTTGTGGGTCGGATATGGGTGAGTATCATGTTCGAGAGATAAAATGGGAAGAAAGGAGGTTTTTTGTACATCCGGTGTCAACATGGGCTATAAGAAATATCTCTTTGTTGGTGGAAAGAATTGTTAGTTTGACTTTGACCAAAAGAGTATGTAAAGTTGGGTGAGGTGAACATTGGAAAGTGGGAAAAGAAGCGGGGTCGAGTTTGTGGAATATTCGGTGTTGTAGAGCTCGGTAGGCGGTGATTGAGAATGTTGTTTTAATTGTAATAATTCGGTAATATATTGGACCTTGGATGTTAAGGTATGTAGAGTTGTGTGCATGGTTTGAATATCAGATTTAATAGAGACGATATCAGATTCGAGAGGGCTGAAAGCGAGTTTGAAGTTGTGCATTATTTGATTCAATTTGTGTTAATCGAAGATCGAGAAGGTCTTTGTGGGAGTCTGTATAGCTGGTGTGTTTTGGGTTGAGGTAGGTGAGAGAAGAGTTATATTTGAATATTCGGGTGTGCGTAAAAATGGAGAGGTTTTGCCGGTAAGGCAAGAGTTCTGAGCTTCTTTATAACATTTGTTACATTGATACCGGTTTTGTAAAGATGGCCAAAAGCCCACGGTAGAGACATCCTATTTGTAGGTTGCCTTTGTTGTTTATCCAATTATGAGAACAACTTGTCATTTAATAAATATGGTTTAAATTGATGTTGTGGAATAATTCTTCTATTGGTTTTTGTTCAAGATCTTCTTGTTCTATATCTTCCCTATCATGGATAGTAATTATACTATAAATGCTTTCGGTGTCGGAAACATCTTTATCAATTTCTAATAACGCTTGATTTGTATTTTGTACTAAATAAGCATTACGAGTATATGTATTTTGTAGATTTGGGCAATTATTACTAAAATGTCTGTATTGCATGGTATAACACTTTAATTGTTGTTTATATGTCCGTCGAGGGTCATATCGTCGAACATGTTTATCTTGAGATAAAAATGGTTTTCGAGTTGTAGATTTTTCGGATAGAGTAATTGGAATTTGTTTTTCGAGGTTTACTAGTATAGCTATTTTGGCTTTTAGTGAGATTTGTATTGTATTTAGAATTCTGGTAATTTCTATTTTGTTTAGCTTGTTTTCTATAGAATGGTATATTTCTATTGTATTGTTGTGGGACATACATTATATCGCAATAGCTATTATCACCCTTTAATTGTTTTTGTGCTAATTGGTCTGCACATTTAGCTTTGAGTGTTTCCATTATAAATTGTATTTTTATACCGAGACCGTGCATATCTTGCTTTAGTTATATGCTCGGCATTGTCTTTTAAAAATTTATTCCAAGCTTCGAGTATTTGTTGTCCTAATATTCCGGGTAATTTTAAGAATAGTTTGTCACTTATTTCTTTATTAAAATATAATCCAGATTTTATTCCATGATACATGTAATCATTACAAAATTGTTTAATATATCGATAATCTGTTAAAGACATTTGTTCTAATGTTTTTAAGGCATCAGCCTGCTTTCTGTGGTGTTTCCTAAATTTGGGTCTTTTCCGGTGACTAATTGGCCTACATAATTTAAGAAATTGAAGGGATTATTTCCTAGATTTATTAAATATTGATATGTGGGTTGATATTCTTGTTTAAATTTTTCCCATATCACTTTAACGAGTCACCTAAATATGTTTCTAATCTAGCAAATAATTCTTCTGTTGTTAAATTTTCTACATTAAAATTTTTATAAATATCATTAGTAACTCTTTGTTTCCAAATAGCTATCTATGACATTCCATTTTTGTGGATCATGATGTGTTATATTTAATATAGCTCCTTGCTCATGATTACGGAATATTATCGGTTCATCGGTAGGATATCTTTGTCCTCTAGATTTCCATTGTGTATTATGATTAAAATTGTTGGTATTTCCCGGTAACCAAAATATATCTTTATGTTGTGCGAGATGGTCTAGGTAGATTCATTCCGGATGATCCATCTTCGGTACTCATTCTTTGTATCTCGTATGTGAGTATTGTGAGGTTGATGTGAAGCACTAGCTCTAGATTCTTGTGGTTCCATATATTCATTATTTATATTATCTATAATTTCTTGTATATACTCACGTTACGGATCTACAACATATTCCGTATTAATAATATTTGATATTTACGATTCGAATTCTATGTCAGATTCATAGGTGATATTTGTATCGGGGGTTATAACAAGTTCTTTCTGTTTTTCTATAACCTTAAATTTGTTTTCTTGTTCTAACTTATCTTTTTTACATTGTTCTTCTACTAATTTGGTAATTATTGCTATATTATTTGTTAATTTATCTAATGATTGGTGCATTTCTTTTAAAGTATTTTTGATATCCATTTTGTTTTGTTTAATCACTAATTGATTCAGTATCAGTGTCTGTCTTAGGTTGAGTTAGGGTTGTATAATTTGTGAATTTTATTAATGTCTCTCCTTTAGCGGTTTGATACATTGAGTGTTCAGATGGAGTTATTGTCATTTGTGTATCGTTTTGCACTATTTGAGAAATGTTCCATGGTAATCCTGCATATTCAAAAGAGTCTATTTTAGGGGGTGTTATGGCTTTTACTCCTTTACTAGCCATACTTTCTACTATATCTTTTATATTTATTTTATAATTAGTGGTTGAATTTTGTATTCCGGCTCCTAAAAATCCAGTACAAATTATAAGATTGTTTCCTGTAAATCCTTCATATCCTTTAGTTTGGATTCCTATCTGTATATTGTTTATAAAAGCTTCTTTATCAATTAACATATCAGGGGTGAAGAATACTAATCCTACATTATTGTTCATATCTATTTCCATTAATTGTATTATTGAATTTGTGTTTTTCCATCTAGAATCATATATTGTTACCGGGGCTTTAGTGCCTAAGTGTTTTCGAGTAAGGGATTTTATTCCAACTACAAATATTCAGTGTGTATTAATTTAATATGCTTTGGTTTTAATAATATTTTTAATTCTTTGTCCACCATTGGTAATCGATGGTTTGTCCTTCTAAACAACTTACAATTTCTTCGTTTTTGTGTCTTATAAATACGGTATCTCTTGGGAAGTTTCTTTGTATTATATAAGGTTTTAGGGTTTAATAGATTTAAAGCATTATTCCTAAATATTTCTATATTTTCATTTATATCTACAATTTCTGTTATTTTATTTTCTTGTGGGCTTTCAGAAGTTTTGGAGGATTTGTCCTACTAGTTGTCTATTCGAAAATTTTCTTATCATTTTACTCATGATTTTTGCACGTAAAATTTAGCTAGGGGTTTTGGTTGTCCGAGTCTATCTATTCTGTTGTCTTGTTAATATTTAGATTTTCCATTTGAGATAATATATCATTTCTTGTGGTTTTCTTTGGTATTAAATCTTGTACTAAAAGCAAATCTTTGTGTAATTGTTCTAAGTTATTTAGGAGTTTTAAATGTAATAATATAATTACATTATTTTGTTTAAGGAGTATTTTATCGGTGGGTTGTCCTGGATCATATTTTGATAAGCCTTCCGTTTTCGGGTGATATTCTTTGGCTTGTTGTAAAATTTGTTGATATATCAGGTTGTCTTCCATAGCCTAATATCCTATTTGTTTAATTATCTTTTCTAAATATTCTAATTTTTCCATTATTTGATCACACCTAATATTTACTTTATCACATCTTTCGTTCAATAAATTAAATATTTCTTTATGCTTTATATGTCTATTTTGCTCTTGTTCAAAGAAAAAGATTAATTTATGTATATCCTCACTTGTTGGTAATTGTTGTAATTTTAATTGGTTTTTTCTGAGACATAATTTGTTCTAATTCACTTTTTATGTAATCTTGATTTTGTCTAAGTACTATTAGTTCATTTTTATAATTTTTATTTTCTTGGTCCATTTAGTAATATTCTTCGAATTATGATAATCTTCAAATAGTTTGTCATTTTCTTCATTTACTCTAATTATTTGTTCAAATTGTTTTAATAATATTCCAATTTCTTCAAATAATTCATAATTTTGTTGTCTAAATTCTTTTAGAAGTTTTCTTTCTTCTAGGGTAGGGCCGCGTGGTCCTAAATATCTTGGAGCGAGTTAATCGATGTATACTATCATAATTATTTCTGATTTGTTGTTTCAAGATTACTATCTCATCACTTATATCTTTTTGTTTTTGGATTTCTATTTTCATTTCTTGAGTTTTTATATTTATTGTTTCGATTAAAGTTAAACTTCTATCAAATGGTTCATATCCGTAAGATATAGCTAATTTCATTTTCATATTTTCTATATTTTTATACCAGGGGAGGTCTTCGATCAGGTTGATCGAAATAACTCGAAATCCTATGTATACAATATTTTTGTCTTATTGATCTTGTGTCTTCTTTTAATTGTATATATTGTGATAATAATTTTGAATTTGTAGATTCTATGGATGATGCTAATTTATCAAATATCAGTTCTCTTATTTCCTTGGGTAAAGTTATTCCTTGACTAATAGTTTCTTGAGGGAGTTCAATAATATTTCTTGCATGTTTAAAATATTCTAATAAGCTACAAAAAGCCACTTTCTTTCCGTTAGTTGTTTCACTAAGTTGTAAAGCGAGATATGTATCTTGTGTATGTTTCTACTAGTTTTTGCATAATTATTAGAATAATTTGTTACCAAGATGACTCATGATGCAAATTGTGCTAATTCTTTTTGTTTATATTTCTAAGATAGCCTTTAATCTATCTATTTGGTATATTCTTATTAGTATTGGTTGTTGATTATCTATTCTCCAACGTAGGTAGTCCGGGATATTATCAAAGGGTTCATTATGATCTATTTTTGCCATTTTTCTTCTAAAATAATTAACTTCATTTTTTGTTTCTTTTATTTTATCTCTTAAGTTTTTTATTCCTCTTAACTTGTCTTAGCCTATCTTGAGAACTCATGTTCCAATTAATGTTATTAAATATTAGAGTTTTTCTATTAAATTTGCATAATTATTCTATTTCGTAATTATCACTATCTTCAATGTCAATTGCGGTATTTAATTCATTTTGTTTAAGCTCCATATATTGTTTGATATTTCCATAAATTTTTACTAAATTCTTAATTTGTTCAAATAATTTTTGATTATTTCTTTCAATTTTATTCATATGTTTTCTATCTTTTTTACTTATTATGCCATGACCTTTATTCATAATATTATGGATTCTGTTATAATTTTGTTGAATTTTAGTTCTTATACAAACAAGTTCATCACCAATATTTCTTTGGTGTAAAATTTCTATTTTAATTTCATGTTTTTTTATTTCTAGAGTTTCAGACATGAGTAATTCATATGTATAAGGATCAAATCCCATAGATGTGGGACTTTTATATTTTATTCCTTTTATAAGATCATACCACGGTAATTTCTGTTTCTTTTTTATCAAAATGTTTTTTTGCCAAATATATCACATATTTTTGTCTTTGATTTTTAAACTTATTTCTTAATTGTTCTTTTTGTACTACAGTATTGGTTGGTTTAATAGAAATTGCTAACTTATCAAAGATAAGTTCGCGGATTTCTATTGGAAGAGTTAATCCTTGTTCAACATATGTTTGTGGAAGTTCTATAATATTCACAATTGTTTTGTAATATTCAAGTAAAGCGCAAAATACTTCTTTTATTTGTGAAAAATTATTACAATTATGCAAAAGATGAATATAAACAGTAAATTTATCTACTACTTCCTTCATTATATCAAGTTTATAAAGACAGTAAGGAAAATTTACTAGAGTTCCGAAAAGTAAATTTACTAGCAGCAAGTGAACAGTGAATAGTGAATAGAGAAAGTGAAGCTGGATACACGAGTGATCAATAAAGTTGTATATCCTACTCGGTACTACCTTCGTAGTTAAGACTTACTTATCTTGGCTCTGATGCAAAGTTATACTATATGAATGCAAAGATATCGAAGGAGTGGTTTTCTCGTGGTCTTTCTTGGTATTGTATGGTAAATTTCGTTTGGCGCAAAACACAAAGCCTACGGGGCTCCATCTAATTATCGAGGCGAGACTTATAGCCAAGCTCGCTCTACGAAGTTCAGATAATAGACTTTCCTTTTGGGCTAGGGGATGCATTCCATAGAAATTGAACCATAACTTCAGAATTTGGTACTGAGAAAACGTTCCTTACATAATATCCGGATGCAAGATGGATGCATGAACCACGCTCTGATACCATCAAGAGTGCGTGGGTGACATAAGCGCGTATCGCGAGAGCCACACACGGGCGGGAGCGAACAAATCGTTTAATCTCCTCACCTTTGTTCACGTGATTTTTTTTTTTTTTTTTTTTTTTTTTTTTTTTAACCCTCAAGATATTTTGAAGGTCAGGGCTTTTGTGATCCGGCTGTCCAAATTACCAACCTTCTGTCCCGTCACCAAGAATACAACCAAGTCACGGACCTTTGTAACGAAAAAACAAAACCCCCCCCGGGAGGGCCCCCCATAGTGTCCCCCCCCCCCCAAAAAAAGCTCGGGGGGGGTTTTCCCCCCGCCCCACACCCCCCCCCCCCCCGGGCCAAAAAAATTATGAAACCAGGTTTCGTTCCTATCGAGTCCTTAACATGAGTCCGGCTTGAAGAAGTTCAAGAGACCGGTAGAAGAAGAAGAGGTCTAGAACAGACTTATAAGATACACAATTCCTAACGATCTCAATCCTTATTAGGTAAGTGAAGACATAGAGTAAAACACATAAAAATTTAATCTTTTCAACAATTTTAAAAGGCGGTTACTCCGAATCCTTCGGTGCACCATCCATGCCTAGCTTTCGAAGTCTATCGAGCTAATGTCCAGCCACAACCAATTGCCCCGACGCACACAAACAAGCGGGACTTATGTTGGAATTTAGGACTAGCACATCGGATCTTAATAGTTTTCTAAAATTAAACTGGTCTTACGGGAGGAATTTATGCCGATTCATCCTTGTAGTGATAATTAAAACGTGTTTGAAAGATTAAGAAAAATGAATACCAAAAATTTACAAGAGTAGGAATTTACAGATGAAATGCATACCACTTTTCACCAAATTTAGCGGCGAGCCGACCATTTATGGTTATGTGGTCTAATGAGATGCATGAAAAATTATCGAGGGGCCTAGGAGATGAAGGAAGCACGACTGTAGGCTATTCATCCCAAATCCTTCCTCGAAGAAATTAAAGAAAGAAATGAAAGAAGTAAATATACATATAAAGTGCATGATGATGCATGATGTCAAAGTTTAGAGGGGCCTAAGAGAGATGATAGAAGCACGACTGTAGGCTTTCATCCTCAAATCCTTCCTCTAAGAAATTAATAGAAAAAGAATAAAAAACGGGGCAAAGAAAAGGAAAAACCAAACCCCGGGGGGGCCCCCCACCGGGGGGGGGGGGGGGGCCCCCCCACCCCCGGGGGGGAAAAAACACACAAAAAAAAAAAAAAATAGGGGGGGGGGGGGGGGGGGGGAGGGTGGGGGGGAAACCACCAGAAACAAGCGGGGGGGGGGGGGGGGGGGGGGGGGGGGGGGGGGGGGGGGGGGGGGGGGGGGGGGGGGGAAAAGATAGTTTGAGTGCCATGAGGAAACACAGACCCACTGTTATCATGTAATGGTATGGTTGCACACATTAGGGTTGGGCTCATGGGGCATCCAAAATACGACTTGAGTGTCATGAGGAAACATAAGAGGCATCCACCTCAACATATGTGGATGACCATAGGGTTAAGGAATGGTAGTCCGAAAGACGGCTTAAGTGTTGTGAGGAATGACATTCCAGGGTGGGAAGGATACTGGACCAAGGGCACTAGGCATGAGGAAAGGTATTTGGACCACATATGGTGTGTTACCTAATGACTTTGCATTGGGCTAGATTTATCTTTGACGGTGTGCTAGTTCTTAGACCAAATGGTGTTGGTGAGAGAGCGGTGACGTAATTCCCAGCCACGGTGTGATGTGACCTAATCCCGTTGTTGCGGTTTCCCAAAAGAGGTAATTAGTCTGTGAGGGAGAGTGACGAGACTGTCGAGAGGAGGTTGGTGTTGCAACTTAATGCGTGTCTACCATACAGACTACATTTGTTAGATTCTAGGAAAACACTTGCAAATTCATTTATTATCTCATTATATTTATATTGCAGATTGATGTGTGTGACGGATGCATGATATATGATTATGTTGACCTCACTGAGTTCTATGAAATTCACTATTCTATATATATTCTTCTTAGATTTTGTTGCAGATTATGAGGACACCGTTTATTTGGAGAGTTTGCCATTGGCGGAGTCCTATGAGGAACCGGCGGGAGAGGATACCGAGATATACACGGAGAGTCGTGTCCTTACTCATACTACTCCTATGGAGTCCAACCTTTTTGAGGCCTCTGAAGAACTTTATGAGAAAGTAATTGCCATACTTGCAATTAGTTACATTGTCTATTTATTTGTTAGGCAGGGACAACAACTTATACTCATAAACTTGGATAATGGCATTGAGACTTCAGCTGTTAAACACTTCATGTGTTCTTTTCTTTCATACACTGAATATGACTTTATTAACTTTGATTATTAACATGAGGATGACTATAATAATGATTATATTTAATATCCTTTGTTTTCTTGCTCTTGGATTATGCTACATTGTGTTATGCAGTTATGGATTTGGCCATTAACCTAGATCCTGTAGTGTATCACCCCCACAAGTATTTGCATAAGTCAAATCCGAATGGGTGGGGTGTGACTGAAGTTGGTATCATAGCCTAGGTTCGCTTATAATCCTAACTCTAATATTGTATAGTGGAACATCTTGAGTCACCGATCCATAAGTGACTCAACTAAAATAGAAATGAATAATAGGTACAAGCTTCTAACTTGAAACCAATGATGAAATGCTTGAAGCATAATGAAGCTAACCCGAATAATACACAATAATGTGTGATACTTGAAGATCATCCAATGATAGTAATCAAACAAGCATAAGACACAATAATATATATGAAACGATATAAGTGCATAAGTCATAAAATATTATAACCCAAATAAAAAGTGCAAGAACAATAATGTATAATAAGTACCTAAAACAAGTCCATAACCAAATAAGCCAAAATAAGAGCTGCATGATATGAGACCAGAGCATTAGAAGTCCCGAGGTGGTGATGGTGGAGGCATGTACTGGTGAAGGAATTTTCCCCATTGGATCACATGATCTTGTTGTAACAATCCCCGCAATTCTAACCTGGGATCCGTATTGCAAGTCCGAGTACCTGAAGTTCCAGCCGGAATAGACTGGGACTATTCGGATTGAAGCCCATGATCCTTACCTTGAGTCCATGGATCTGGATTCTACCAATGAGAAGCTTCCATACTGGGAACCCAAAGGAGATCTAGTAGAAACCATGATGGACTGGGAAGGTGGATCTCTAGGCTGAGACAAGTTGAGTTTGAAGATGTCCGTGATCAAGGTAAGATTCCTCCACATGTTGGTTTAAGTTAGGTTAGTGTTGGGGATCAACCGGTTGAGCAAAGCATCCAAATATTGAAAAGTACTAGGGGGCGGTTGCTTAAGGCATTTGATTGACCCAACCAACCGCCCCAAGAGACCGGCCAAGTCTAGTTGCAGGGTTAAACCCTAATTTTCCCTGACCCTCTATAAATAACTATCCATGACTTAATTATTATTATTTTATTCGTGGAGGTTACTGTGGACGGTTAGGAGGAAAAGTACACGTGTTAGGTAGTGAAGAATGCTCAATTCATGATGAAGCTTCGATTATTGATCCGTCTTGCGAATTGATTGGAGTTGGCTGATCACATGCTCTTCTTACTTATCTCTCTTGAGTAGTAATGTATTTTTGCTTCTCTCCATGATTCTTTAGATAGTGAGTTTGATGGTTATAATCTTTCCATCAATGATCACGACTAGATCATACCTGAAGGTGGATTCTCATATCCAGATCAAGGGTTGATTTAGTTGAAGGAGATGAAGTGGATTATAAACCTTTCTTCTTTATGGTTTTTGGGTTGAGTTAGACTCTTTAACATGTTAAGGACAAAATTCGGATTTGGATCATCCCAAAATCAGATCGAAGATGGGTGATCAAATGTTGGAATTTTGGACTTAAGAGTTTGCCTGAAAAGGGGGCGATCAGTCAGGGCGGTTGATTGACCCAACCAACCGCCATAAGCGGCTGGCTGGGTCACAGTGGCCCTGTCAGTGTGAGTTATGCTTTGCTTTGTTTTGACTTCTATTCTTAATGAATTTTTTTAACCTTAATCTAGGTGATCTCTGAGGTTTACTAGACTTGTTATTTGTGAAGTTTGCTTGCACTTTTAGTAGTTTTCATTTGACAGGTAAGGTTACATTTTTGTGTATATGATATGTTATGTAATGTGATGAACTGTGTATAACTTTGAATGCATAAGCAATTATATGACTTGTTGTTACAGTAGTCTAAATGATTAATTGATGATAATATGATGTGGATGATGATTGAATGTACTTTAATTACTATATGGTGTTGAATGATGGGATGTTGTAACTATGATTGAGGGTATCTTTACTGGGTATCCTTAGCTTGGGATATCAGGGATTGTGGTATGGGACACTGTTTTTTGATATCCCCAGCACTATCATGGTTGCTAGATTACATATCTAGGAGGTCTAGATTGCATGGTTAGAAGCCCTTACATGCTACTACCCTTTTGGCAAGGGTATTGAAGCCGAAAGACCTATGATAACAGTGATGTGACTTTGTTTGATCTTACAGTGGTAGCTAGTCCGTGTAGAGACTTAGTGGTCCATTGTTGATGATGCATTGGTGAGGTTGCATATGTTAGGGTTGGGCTCATGGGCGTCCAATAAGCAGCTTGGGAGTTGTGAGGGGACATGAGAGCATCCGCCCCAACAATATGTGGATGACCATAGGGTTAACGGAAGTAGCCAGTCCTTGAGAATTCTCATTCCTAGGTGGAGAAGGATACCGAACCGAGTTGGTTGGTGCCATAGGGGAAGTATCTGGACCACATGTCGTATGTTACTGTATGACCTTGCGTTCGGTTAGAATTCCTGACATGCGCTAGTACTCATGCCAATGGTTGTGGTGAGAGTGTGTAGACCTAAACCCCATCCATGGTTGTTTGACGAGGACTGTATCCCTTGCCTCGGGATCCCAACAGAGGTAACCAGTCCGTGAGGGATCAGAGTGACTAGACCTACCCATAGGAGAGCTGGTGTTATATCTTAAAGCCTGTCTGCCATACTAAAGACTTGCATAGTTAGATACTAGAAGCATCCATACCTATGCATATTATCTTTCACTTATGTTACTGAATAATATTGACATGTATATGAGATATGTTGCCTTACTGAGTTTATTAAAACTCATCCTTTTTTGTGGATTACTGTTAAATTATTCAAATGGCAATATTGAATCGTGAGAAATTCCATATGACTGGGAGGACCCCATGAAGAAACTCTACAGGCATAAGTGGGAGATAGTGTTGCACAACATGAGGCCACTTCCCGGTGCATGGAGTGCGCTTACAGCTCCTATTGATGACAAAAGAATCTAGGTGGCTCACCACTTCGATAAGTCGATGAAGGAAGGTTGGGTGACTCTGTTCATTGAGAAATTTGAGGAAAAATGTGCTGCCCTTGAGAAATAACAAAAGAACACTTAAACTTTGATTTTCTTCTACTTCCGCTGAGATTCCTTTTTGGACATGTTGCTTTATTTGTTTATTTGATTCTTTCCTTTTTGGATGTTGGACACATGTTGTAACAACCCCGTTATTTCTAACCCAGAATCTGTATTGCGGGTCCAATCTACTCGGAATCTGTATTGCAGGTCCAATCATAGAACAAAATTCCATCGAAACTTGCGAAATTTCCACCGAAATTTCCCATTTTAGAAAATGCGAAACGAAACTCATGAGGACCGAAAAAAAGTCCTCAGTTCCTATTGAAACTTTCAAAATCGTCGAAATTTGTGGAAACCTCGAAACCTATTGAAACTTGTCGAAACTTGGTTCAACCCAGTTGGACCAGCTGGTTCATGAGGAAAAAAACTCCCAAATTTCGCGGGAAACTTGGGAAATTTCGGGGAAACTTGGGAAATTTCGTGGAAACCTGGGAAATTTTGTGGAAACATGGGACTTTTTCCCGTAAATTTTGTAGCTCCCAAATTTTCAATTTTTTGTTTATTTCATGTTTCCCCAAAAAACCACGACAAATACCCCTCCATCAGGACTTCTTTATCCAAAGTGCGATTCCCTCAGGTTAGTTATCTACTCTTTTAAGCATACTGATGACCAGACTCATAAAGTTACAGTTGTCGATTAACTTGACAACCATAGGCATAAAATGTCATGGGATGTTTATGTTCGTTGGTTGGAGGAGAGGATGTTACGGTCATAGTACTACCAGCCAAGGATGAATCCACTTTGGCACTCCTCTTAACACTAAGTTGTATTTTCCTTTTATTTTCAACTATTTTGAAGTTAGAAATTATATATTGAATGTTATGTGCTTAAGTAGTTAAGTTTATAATGTACTTTTGGACAACTCTACATTGATGTTATGTACATTGAATGACATATCTACATTGATTTTTTTAGCAAAATACAACAAATGCATTCTTTATACTCTAATTAGGTTAAATACAAAATCCCACCCCAAAATACTCTCTAAAACCTGTCGAAATTTGATGTTGAAACTTGTACGGAAAAGTCCTCGGTTTCCTCGAAATTTCCCAAGCTTCCACCTAAGTTTCCCATTTTCACCCGGTCGAAACTTGATTTTCCCTCGAATTTTTTACCATGGGTCCAATCTCCCCAAGACCACTATTTTAAAATCCCTTAAAATCCTAACCTGATAACCCATCGTTTTAGGTCCACGAACCTGGAGTTCTAGTAGAAGGCAACTTTGGACCATTCGAACTAAGCCTAGGAGTTCAGAAGTCGAACCTATGGACTTGGATGAACAAGGAGATGACCCGAATTACATTAATTGATTTCAAGAGTAGATAGAAAGTCGGTCCGAAAGGTTTAAAGAGGAGATTTTGGCATGCATGAAAACCAATGCTAGAGGACCCTAATACCAAGATAAAGTATACAATTGAGTCAAAAAAGTTTTGAGGCTTCCACCCTCTGAAGCCCATAAAAAATTGCATGTGAAAGTTATAGAGGCAGTTGATCAATTTGACTGACGCCCCCCTATCCAGAAAAAGGGCAATTTTGGGTTCTTAGGTTCAAACCCTATTTTATTGTTTTCTCACCTCATAAATTAATTGTTTATGTTCCTTGGAGGTTGAGAGCTTGGGAGAAGAGAAGAACTTAGAGATTGGAGAAATCTTTGCACGATTGGCAGTGTTGAAGCGCAAATCACAAGGATAATCGCGTGTTGAGGTAAAAAGATTCTAAAAATCCTATTTACAACTATTATTTCATGGTATTTATGGTGGTTGTTCGCAATAATGATGGGAGTGGTGGAAGTTGGTATGAAATGAATGCTCATTCTTGCTCCCCAATATGTTCCTTAACTCCTTTGAGTGATGAATCGTGCTGTCTTTCTCTTTTGAAACCGATTCATCCTCTCAGAGACACCTGTAGGCGACACTTTGAGAGCCAAATTGGTCCTTTTTGATTTGAGACTAGTTGGGATGTTTGGAAGGTGTTTTTAGGTCAATACTATTGTTCTATTGAGGTCCCCAAAACCCCCAAATCAATTGATTTCAAAATGAGCTGTAAATTGAACTTTTTGGTCTCAGCTAGGGAGGGGCAATCAACTTTGACTTGCCGCCCCCTATTCGGTTGTGCAAGTTGGGTCTAATTGATGCATAGTTTGATTCTCAATTTGAACCTAACTTAGTCTACATGATTCTAGGGTTCATGTAGCATGTTAGCACACTTGAATTGTGGATTTCTTGGACTCTTGGAGATTTTTGTCATTGATAGGTGAGGATTACATTATCATGTATTGTGTATTTGATTAAATTTATAATTCTTGCTATTACATATGTCATATGTCTCCTTATAAATTGTGTGTGAGACTTTGCATGGATAACAGGTAATTTGACGCTTATGTTTATATTTCTATTCAATTCATTCAAATGATGATTGTGAATGTGATGTGTTTGGAAATTAGGTGGTATAATACTACTTACATATATATATATATACCAACCTGGGGTTGTGGGTCCACCCATTACTCCTGGTGCCTATACACTCACTTAGATTATTATATATATGGTCAGTAGGTGTCTAGAAGCACGGTTAGGTTACACCCAGTTGCTACTACCCTTTCGGCAAGGGTATTGAAGCCGAGTGGCCCATATTTTAGTCGTTGGGTCCTGTGGGAATCCAAAAGATAGTTTGAGTGCCGTGAAGAGATACATTGCCCACTTTTATCATGTAGTGGTAGGGTTGCATACAATAGGGTTGGGCTCATGGGGTGTCCAAAACACGGCTTGAGTGTAATGAGGAGACATGAGAGGCATCCGCCTCAACATATGTGGATGACCATAGGTTTAAGGAATGGTAGTCCGAAAGACAGCTTAAGTGTCATCAAGAATGACATTCCTAGGTGGGAAGGATGCTGGACCAAGGGCACTAGGAATGAGGAAGGGTATTTGGACCACATGTAGTGTATTATCTTATGACTTTGCATTGGGCTAGATTTATCCTTGATGTGTGCTAGTTCTTAGACCAAATGCTGTTGGTGAGGGGGCGGTGACCTAATCTCTTGCCACGATGTGATGTGATCTAATCCCATTGCTGTGGGTTCCCAAAAGAGGTAATCAGTCAGTGAGGGAGAGTGACGAGATTGCCGGGAGGAGGTTGGTGTGGCAACTTAATGCGTGTTTTCCATAGAGACTACATTTTTTAGAGACTAGGAAAATACTTGCATATTCATTTATTATCTCATTAGATTATATTGCAGATGATGTGTGTGACAGATGCATGATATATGATTATGTTGACCTCACTGAGTTCTGTGAAACTCACTATTCTATATATATTATTCTTAGATTTTTTTGTTGTGAAATCCAGCCCAAACCTAGCCCAGGGCACTCTATTTGTTTTGGGTGAAGAAAGACTTGTTTGATGTTAGACCTTGAAGTTGGACCTTGATTTCAATGTTGTTATCCTTGAAAGCCTTAGGAGGCCATGTCTGGCCTTATCCTCACCCTGACCCGGCCCGGAAATTTTATTGTCTGTAGATCCAAAGACCCAAAGTGGGGGGGAAAAGACACTTGTGGACCCTTTTGGTTGAGGACTTGGTGTCGGAGCCCAAGCCCATGGACATTGACGATGATGCCCCTCACTTGAGAGCATTGTCAGTGTTAGTTCTGAATCTGCGCACCGAAGAGGGGTGAATTATTTGAAATATCTAATGAACTCCTGTGCTCAATCTGAATATATTTCCCGAAACTAGACTTCTTGATGGAGTTATAGGAGAAAACTTCACTCAATTTGACCCCATACAGCCCTCCAAATCCCTGTCTGAAGTTGCTGAACTATGTCTGGCCAACCCTGCCTGCACATCGATGAAGATCAAATTATTTGAAGTACCTAACGAGCTCCAATTCTTTATCCAAAGGTATTTATGGAAACTAAACTTCTTGATTGACTTGTAGGAGAAAACCCAGCTCGATTTGACCTTGTATAGCCTCCCGAATCCACTCCTGAAGTTGCTGTCATGTCTTGGTCGACCGAGTACCAACCAGCCGATCGACCAAGAGTAATGGAATTCTAATATTCACTAAATCACTTCCCATTTTGCCCCTACATTTTTGGAACTCGTGAATGAGGTCCTAAACTAAGCTTTGGCACTCCAGAGAACGAGGTTGGACACTCTCTTGGGCTTTTCTTGGTGTTTTGAAGATCTTTGACTCCAATCATTTGTGTTGCACCTCAATCATCAACTCAAGGTATGGATTCTCTTCTTCTTCTAATCTACTCAATCTTCTATTAATTTCTACTCTTGGGACCATGGCTGAAGTGCTGCAACCTTGCAATCACTTGGCCATGAGCTTCCCCTTTCAATCCCATGATTATTACTTCATTCTTGCCACGATATACTCCCATCATGATTGCTTACATTACATTTCTATGATTTCTTTCAATTCAACCTATCCTTGATTCAAAACTGATATGTAGATGCATGTTAAGCTTAGATTACTATGGATTCATGATTCTAATTTAGTTCTTATTATTCCCTTAATTGATTCCCATCATTCTTTACAATTTCAATCAATTCCAATCCGATTCTTGATATTTAGCATATAGAACATAGGGTTTCAAATTGGGGGGTTTTTAATTGAACCGTTGGATCATCATGAAAATTAGTGTGTAGTATCCTTTTACTGTTATAAACATGTCCTCCAAATTTCATGTCGATCGGAGCAGCGGAAGGGCAGTTTCGGATCAAGTTTCTATTGCTGCCCAAAAGTTAACAAGTCTTGGTCGACTGCTTGGTCGACTGACAGTCGACCAAGCCAGTCAACCAAGAGCTGTCAACACCCCGTACTCAGCCAATTTGATCAGTTTGAACCCCGATTCGAATGTTTTCTTCTCTAATGTTACTTGTATGTTATCTAGGGGATCAACATTGATTTTGGGACCATTCTTGGTGATCATTGAACTTAATTACAACTTGATTAAGGTAAGGATGGTTATCTCCATAATATATAGGTCATCAACTTATGATTTGTGTTCTTATTTAAAGAATGGAAGTTCTTGATTTATTTTATTCTTTATAAGACTATTATATAGGTGTTAGAACAGTAGTATTGCAATCTTTATACTCTTGTTATGTTACATTACTATTCTTGATTCTTATGTCTATGATGATTCATTTCAATATCATGATTTAACTTTTATTATGAAGATGTATTGGATGCATGAAAGATGATGAACTTGATTATGTGATTGCCTACGTATGACTTGGGATTGGGGAGTGTCCTATTGACACTTCTGTCCTTGGGCATCGGAGGGAATAGTATGGGATGTTCTCCGATGGTACCTATCGACACTCTCCCAGGTTATTGGATGACATACATAGGATTGTCTAGTTGGGTGGCTAGGTTTATCCTTGTCGTGTCAGACCCGAATAGGAAGGGCATTGAGATCGAACGACCCGTGGTAGTGTAACGCCCCAATTCCCAATATGGGAAGTTAGGTCGATATTTAACCCAAGAATCGGTTTCCCTTAGGTAGTGAACCAGCCGTGATAATGATCATAAATTAAACTCGAAGAATTTAGAATATTTAAGCAGCGGAAGTCTATTGTAATAAACTGAAATATTTCTATTATTCTAAAATATCCAAAATAAAAGGGTTTGACTATTACATTTATCAAGTAGAGCATTTCACACCAATTACATAATTATTTAATTATAGATAAAAAAAACATATTTTATGTCTTTAACAAATAATATATGAATGAGGTTCATCAGCAGTATGGACTTCTTCTGTATCACGACCCAATTCTTCAAAGTCATGCCCTACACATTCACCATCTGGAGAAAAATATTGGGTAAGTTTCGAAAAACTTAGTAAGATCAAATCTAGCAAGATATCAACATGTTTGAAATAATGTATCGAAATAATACAAGAAATACAATCAAATGAAATAAATAATGCAATAATGCTAATGCACAAGTTATTATTTATCTTATTTGGAAACAATACGATGCCCCATGCCGTTACATGGCTTGCACGCGTTATACAGCCTTGACATGCGTATTGCTCCATTTGGGATTCAACACATCATACCCCATGCCGTTACATGGCCTGCACGCGTTATACAACCCTGATATGTGTGTTGGTCCCTCCAGTGTTATCATGGGTTTTCCCAATAGGAAAGGATGAAGATTGATCCACGCCGTTACGTGGCCTGCGCACGTTACACAGCCCTATCAACCCATCCAATTCTCTATCGGACCATGATAAATGGAAAAGTTTATGTCTTCTTCTTATAATGCAATATGCAATGCAATGCCAAATCTTGAAATTCATAGAAATTTATAAAAGACAATATTCACGGCAAGTCATAATATACAAAAAGAGATAGAATACAATGATTCAATTTTCATAGATGATAATGATTATCACTAGCAATCAAGATTAAGATGAAATCTAATGGTTCAATCTATAGATAACATATAGGATCTTCATTTGCAACATAAAATCAAAATACACACGAAGGATTCTCACTAGCAATACAGATCAGTTACGAAATCATTCAAACAAGTGGATATAATGCAAGATTATCACTTGCCTTCACGATAGATTTAATATCAAAATATTGCAATGTTTTGAGCGGTCCAATAAAACACAAACTAGGACAAACGATTACAGTGAACAGATTCAGTTTAAAATCAAAAGAAATTTAGAAATTCTTATTGATTTTAGAGAGAAATGAACTCTCTCTCTCTCTCTCTCCCTTCTTTGGAAAAATTTCTCCCCCGTAAGGTGAATCCCTCCCCCAATTTATATGCAAGAAAATTCATAATAACAATTAAGTAAATTAATAAAACATAAAGTATGATAAATTCTTAAGTGATTAACTATTCTTAATATACATAAATTCATTTATTATATTATATTTTAACTCTTAACGTACTTTGTTTCTTAAGTTTACAAAATAATGAAGTGTTAATTTTCTTAAAGTATAAAAATGTTTAAGATCTATTAAGCTAACGATCATAACAAATATTTAACTAATATATTATTTATTAGTTTAGTATTTGAGTTTAATTAAGTATTATAAATTGAATAATAGAAAGAGAAAGAAAAAGAAACGATTAATTCAATTGTGATTTGATTTCCTTATTTTCATCAAATAATTAATTTAACAATATTATTATTACTTTCTTAACAAATGGTAATTACTATAAAACAAAATAACATATAAAACTAAAAGATACAATATATGATTATTTTATGAAAATTGACCAAAATACCCTTAGTAAAATCTAGGGGTATTACAGGTAGTGTATGGTTGGATGGGCGCTCTAGGCCGGTAACCAATCCGGTAGGGGACATAAACCATGCTATGGATACTCGAAAGGGGCCATTTATTGGTAGGGTTGCAAATAGCTAGACTTGGGCTCACGGGTGCTCAAGACTGGTAACCAACCCGTGAGAGGACGTGAGAGCTTCCCGTTTACTATTTTTGGATGACCAATAGGGTTGATGAGTCCGTAATTTGGGATTATGCTGACTCTAGTGTGAAGGATACCGGAAAGGATCGCCGGGGGCGAGGAATGGATGTATCTGGATCTGACTTGACCGCTTGAGTAGATGACTTGCATTGGGCTAGGCTTTACTGTGACATGCGCCAGTACTTATACCAAACGGTGATGTGAGAGAGCGATGACCGATTCCCTTACCATGGTTTTTGAGATGACTTTACCGAAATTCCCCTGGCGGACCCAAGATATCTTATGATTGAGGGGGAGTGACAGACGACTCAAAGAAGTATGGTGCCATGACTTAAAGCATGTCTACCTTAGAGACTAGCATACTTAGGGATAGAATCATATATCATCATTGTCTCATATCATATTGCATCATGCTATGTTTTGTATCATTTAAATTATGTTATTATGGAATGGCCTGCCTTGCTGAGTTCTTTTGAACTCACTCCTTTTCGCAACATCTTTTGTTAGACTCTCCAGGTACTACTATCGTTGATTGGTGACGTTGAACACTCTGAAGACCAAGTTGGTGACTCGTACCACATTGGTGGTGGTGAACACATTGATAAAGATTAGCAGTCCGAGACTGATATTTGTTAGGAGCAGATGCGGCCTGGCTTAGTTTCTTATAATTTTGTTATTTAGGAAACATTGTATAAGTTAGAAGAAACTGTAATTTAGTTTGATTCTTTCCTTTCCCTTCTTTTAAGAACTGGTTGTAACCTTTACTTCATTTCGACCTACCTTCCGCTGTTATCGTAGAATGGGTTTCCCCCCTTCTTTTCACACTTTGACTATCTATGTTATTGGTATCATTTTTCCGCACTCTGATGTTCTTTGTGATCCTTTTGAGATCGTTTCTTGACTTTTATTATTAAACTACTTAAATATAATGAATTGTTCTTGCTTTTGATTATATTATTGTGTTAAGTGGATATGATCATTCCTAAACTTGATCGGCGGGACCGTGATTCACTCCCCGGGTAATCCAGATAGGGTATCCCCTTGGTGGATTTAGGGCGGGATGTGACAGTTGTAGGTTATGAGGACACTATTTATTTGGAGAGTTCACCACTGGTGGAGTCCTATGAGGAACCAATACGAGAGGACACCGAGATACATGAAGAGTTGTGTCCTTGCTCGAACTGCTCCAATAGAGTCCAACCTTTCGAGGCCTTCTGAAGAACTTTATGCGAAAGTAATTGCATTACTTGCGATTGGTTACATTTTCTATTTATTTGTTAGGTGGGGACAATTACTTATACTCTTAAACTTGGATAATAACATTGAGCCTTTAGCTGTTAAACACTTCCTGTGTTCCTTTCTTTCATACTCTGATTATGACTTTATTAACTTTGATTATTAACATGAGGATGACTACAATAACTATTATATTTATTATCCTTTATTTTCTTGCTTTTGGATTATGCTACATTGTGTTATATTGTAACGCCCTAATCTCCATGTAAGGAGAAAGTCGTCATTGATCAAGGATCGACGTTACTTAGGTAGTGAACCAAAATACACTAAGAGGGTTTCCACAAACAATGTGAATAATAAAATCCACCAAAACTACAAATGATCGCAGCGGAAAATATTCAAATATAAATCAAAATGATTTCATGAATTGTCTCATAATTTTAATGAAATCCAAATAAAGGTCTAGAATCCAAGATTTATTACTAATAGGAAATTTCAATATTTATCTATCCTAAGAGATAGATAAATATCCATCATCCCTCTGATCAAGTCCATCATCTGTAGTAGACATGATCTTGATCTTCATCCTCTGAATATCTATCATCCCTCTGATCAAGTCCATCATCTGTAGAAGTAAGGGGTAAGTTTCGGAAAGAAACTTAGCAAGTACAACCTAACACATATCAACAGTTTCCTTTCTTTTTATATTTGATATTTAATTAAATAGAATCTTATACAAATAAAATAACTAACATGTATAAATGAGAAAATAAAGTCATGACATGCCCAATGATATGAATGGGACTCAATGATGCTAAGAAGATATAAATAAACCACACCCTCATTGGTCTAGGGTCGACAGGATGCCCCATGCCGTTACATTGCCTATGCGCGTTACACAGCCTAACATCCATCTACCCTAACCCAAATGTTTCCAAACTCAATGTATGTTCCATGCCGTTACATGGCCTGCGCGCGTTACACAGCCTTAACATACATTCTCATCTAAAAACACAACTACCAACTCACATGCATAGATGGTCTAAGGTCGATCGGATGTCCCATGCCGTTACATGGCCTGCGCGCGTTACACAGCCCAACATCCATCTACCTTAACCAAATGTTTTGGAATCAATGTATGTTTCATGCCGTTACATGGCCTGCGCGCGATACACAACCTTAACATACATTCTCATCCAAAATATCTACTAACTCAACATCACACATAATGCTAATATGATCATGACATGTCTTAATGAATCATATGCAAACAATGCAAGATCATATGAAAATGATGAATTTTGGATATAGTCCATTATAAAATCGATGCATAATACAATAATAATTAACCCAATAAAACACAAATCTAAAGATACATTCATGTTTATAGAAAAGATTAATAAATTCAAGGGAGAGATTAATTATTGGTAGTTCATAATAATTTCATAAAACATAATCTAAAAGAATACGTATTTATATACTCAAAGACAAAATACTAATAAATCAAGATAGACAAAATCTAAAATGTATTCATACTCAAAATCAAATTATTAAATCAAAGGAATAAATCATATACTAATAAACTATGAAATCATACATCATCTAAACATATTCATAATCAAGATAAGTTATAAATTTAAAAAAAGAATCAATCACTAATAAGTCATGTAAAACTATAAATATGATTGTAGAAAAAGAAAACGATAACATATTGATAGTATGAAGATTGTACTTACTGTGGAGAAATCACAAAAAGAATATCATCCTTCGATAGAGGGCCTTCAACGCTCTAAATTATCTTCTTCTTTTCTCTGCACCCTTGTCTTTCTTTTCTATTCTTGCTTAACCAATATAGGCTCTCAATTCTCTTCTTTAATATACCACGTTCTCATCATCTTTCTTCTCTCCCCTCAATATTCCTCAAGATTCCTCAATATTGTCTCTTCCTAAACTACACCTAAATCCTCATAAACTCCACATTTCTTTCACCATCAATTTCTCTCTCCTCTCAATATTCCCTCCTCTTACCATCCATTTCTCTCTCCTCAATATTCCCTCCTCCTAACCTCCACGATTCCATCAACCATTTCCTCCTGAATTCCCACGTTTTCCTTATATTCCCATACTTTCTATCAATACTTGATTCCCTCAAAATTGGATTCCTCTTTTTATTTGATTACATATTTTATCTCTCATGCAATATTTGATTTGTCTTTTATTCCCTATTTAGCATGAAATCCCCAAGATTCTAAAGTAGATCCGGATGGGGTTAAAACAATATCAAAATATGTAATATAATTTATGTAGCTATGAGGCATTGGACCCCAAACATCTTTCTTTATTCAAGGAGCTTGTTAACCGTCTAGCTAATTCTCAACCTATGATTGAATTTAGCAAATAAATCCTAGTAACTATGTTAATCCCATACTAGTTCGGCTTTTAACAGTAATTATTTGAATATCAATACAAAATGCCAAGACTACCCCTATGTTTTAGTTGCGGGTGTTACATATATTGTTATGGATTTGACCGTGAACCCAGATCCTGTAGTGTATCACCCCCACAGGTAGTTGAATAAGTCTGAATCTGGATGGGTGGGGTGTGACCGAAGTTGGTATCAGAGCCTAGGTTTGCTTATAATCCTAACTCTAATACTATGTAGTGGAACATCTTAAGTCACCGATCCATAAGTGGCTCAACTAAAATAGAAGTGAATAATAGGTACAAGCTTCTAACTTGAAACCAATGATGAAATGCTTGAAGCATAATGAAGCTGACCCGAATAATACACAATAACTTGTGATACTTATAGATCATGCACTGATAGTAATCAAGCAAGCATTAGACACAATAATATATATGAAATGATAAAAGTGCATGAGTCATAAAATATTATAACCCAAATAAAAAGTGCAAGAACATGAATAATCATGCATAATAAGTACATAAAACAAGCCCATAACCGAATACAAGCTGAACTAAGAGCTGTAGCGTATGAAACCAAAGCATCAGAAGTCCCAAGGTGGTGATGGTGGAGGCATGTACTGGCGAAGGAAGTTCTCCCAATGTATCACATGATTCTGTCGTAACAACCCCAGTAATTCTAACTCGAGATCCGTAGTGCAGATCCGAGTACCCGAAGTTCTAGCCGGAATAAACTATGGACTATTCGGATTGAAGCCCATGATCCATACCTTGAGCCCATGGTTCTAGATTTTGTTGATGAAGAACTTGTCATACTGGGAACCCAAAGGAGATCCAGTAGAAACCCTAATGGACTGGGAAGGTGGATCTCAAACACTGAGAAAAGTTGAGTTTAAAGATGTTCGTGATCAAGGTAAGAATCCCCCACATGTTGGTTTTAAGTTAGGTTAGTGTTGGGGATCAACCAATTGAGCAAAGCACCCAAGTACTGAAAAGTACAAGGGGGTGGTTGCTTAAGGCATTTGATTGACCCAACCAACCACCCCAAGCGACCAACTAGGTCTAGTCGTGGGGTTAAACCCTAATTTGCCCCGGCTCTCTATAAATAACTATCTATGACTTAATTTCATATTATTTTATTCATGGAGGTTACTGTGGATGGTTAGGAGGCTGAGTACACATGTTCGGTGGTGAAGAACGCTCGATTCATGGTGAGACTTCCATTATTGATTTGTCTTGCAAATCGATTGGAGGTTAGCTGGTCACATGCTCTTCTTACTTATCTCTCTTGAGTAGTAATGTGTTTTTGCTTCTCTCGATGATTCTTTAGAGAGCGATTTTGATGGTTAGAATCTTTCCATAGATGATCCCGACTAGATCATGCTCGAAGGTGGATTTTCATATTCGGATTAAGGGTTGATTTAGTTGAAGGAGATGAAGTGGATTCTAAACACTTCTTTTGTGGTTTGTGGGTTGAGTTAGACTCTCTAACACGTAAAGGACGAAATTCGGATTTGGATCATCCCAAAATCAGATTGAAGATGGGTAATCAAAAGTTGAATTTCAGACTTGAGAGTCTGCCGAAAAGGGGGCGGTTGATTGACCCAACCAACTGCCATAAGAGACCTACTGGGTCATAGTGGCTTTGTAAGTCTGAGTTTTGCTTTGTTTTGACTTCTATTCTTAATGAATCATTTTTACATTAATCTAGGTGATCTCTGAGGTTTATTAGACTTGTTATTTGTGAAGTTTGATTGCACTTTCAATAGTCTTTCAGTTCGACAGGTAAGGTAACATTTCTGTATATATGATATGTAGAATCAATTGTAGGTAGGGAAAAGGAATTCTGCACCACAACCTAGATCTCATCATTGAACCAAAATGGGTTTCTTCAATTTGAACTTCTACATCAACCCACAATTATAGGACATCAACACAATATAGCAAAGAAGCCCTAAGGATGGAGATTCAACAAAGACATCCTAAAAAAAATTAACATGAAGCGTATTAATGTTTAAGAGTAAAAGAACAACCCATGAGTCATTGCAACAATGTCTTGCAATAATGTCCAAGAGATCTAGCATATTAATCCATACATCAATCGCTTAGTAAGCCACCCTCCTGAGAATGAAAAGAGTTCTACTTAATCAGAAAGAGATGCATTAGCGTTGAACCTAAACCTAAACAGGAAAATGAAAAAACAAATGTAGAGATGCAATTAGAAAGAGAAACTCACCAAATCCAACAATTCTTGAAGACGATGAATCACCGAGGACTGCCGACCTTTGAGTAGGTGGGAGAATCATTGATTCAAAAAGGTCGAACTCCAAAAAGGGTAAATGAAGATTGTGAAAAACCGAATCGATTCGAGATTTGACAGACGGGAGGATTCGAAACCTCAAAACTGAATGAAGTTCTTGCAAATAAAGTTTCAACGGCAACTAATGATGGGGTTATGTCACCGGAGTGCTCTAGTTTCTCGGAATCATGCTCCCAAATCGCGTCGGTGTGAGAAGGCAAAATGAGAGAGGTTTTTGGTGTCGGGTAAATGAGGGACTTGAGTAATTTAACCCTTAAAATGTAAAAATAAAAATCCATATTTATAGATAAACCCTCAACATCATTTGAATCTCAACCACACGATCATACTTTGCTGACGTGGCGAGATCAATGCTGTTGCCCGCAAATAAAAATCCGAAAACAACAGCCTTTTGAAAAAAAACTTTTTTTTTCTCCAGGGGGAAGATCTATGCCTAGATTCCCATGAGAATGAATAATTCCATCTCTTATCAAACATGATTAATTAGATCTGATAATTAAAGAAATAATTAAAGACTCATAATGTATCTTCAGTATGTAACTGAAAGAATCCTTTGTCCTCTTCCCATTAGGAGGTAACCAATCTTTTAAACTCTAGTTTGTAAAATTGACCATCATCCACCAATGACTGGTTCAATTTCTTCAACTGAATTCTTTTTATTGGGCATTGCTCCTTTTGTAGCTTATAAAAACCACAAGGAACCCTTCCAAAAATACTTGACTAGATCACCAAATAATAAATGATAAAGGAAAAAGGGCCTAATTCATAACCATTTTAATAGTGGTCTCACTATCGTAGCAAAGAGTGATTTCTTTGTCTGAAATTTGATTTGCTTCAACTCTATTGTGAGTCTTTGTAAGAGTTGTTAAGAAGAAGATGCAAGAAGTAAAAAGAAAATCTTCCACAGTTGAAACTGACTTTTACACATAAATACCCTCTCACAAGAGAACTCCGGAAAGGTAAAGATCATCAAATCTTGACGGAGATTTCACATGAACAGTGCGTTCTACGTGACCAATGTCTTCAGCCCAGGAAAAAACAAGGATATCTCAACCAGGGAACGGAAGTTCGCCGGATTTCGGGGTTTCGCTGGTTGGCGAAACCAACGAAACCCTGAAATCTTGGCAAAAGTTCGCCGAGATTTGTGTAAAATGTCGATTGGATTTCGCCGGAAAAATGAGGAAACTGGGGGCACCAAGCTTTCGTATGATTCCTGATTTCGCCGGAAAATAGGAAACCAAAGAAACTTGTTCTGCTAATCTTCAGTTGCTTCTCAGAGCTTCAGGGGCACCAAGATGAAAGAGAGAGAAGAAGAAGAATGAATGAATAACGAAGGGAGGTAGAAAATGAGAAGAGAGAGAGAGGGGTAGAGAGATGCCTACGTGGTGGCAACGTCCACCGCCACCTGCCACTGACTGAGTATTTTCTTTTTGAACTTGGACTTCTCCTTCTTCCCCGGTCTCTGCTGGTTTCTTTGATCAGACACATAGTGTTAAAGATGGCTTCTTCTCTTCTCTTCTACCACAGAAAATCCCAAACGGTGAGTCAAAAGATTTAACGGCACACCAAAGGTTGTTGTTTCGGCAAAAATGGCGATTTTCCGGCGAAATCCTGAAATATTGATTTTGATCCTTTTTTTATTTCGCCCACCGGCGAACTGGGCGAATTATAACTTTCCATGATCTCAACAAGGGTTAGAGGAATAACAAAATCAGGTCAAAAAACATGGCATTCTCGGAAGTTGTCCCTTTTACTTTTCCATGTCAGAAGGTTAGAGAAACCAACTTATATCTCAAAAACGAATCATGAAGCCTCCTTTTTTCAAAGTAATCATGATCAAACCAATATGACTTGTCAATAGTTATTGAGAGAAACCAACTTAAAATAATCGTTTTATTAAAATGAATAAAGAAATAATCAATTCTCGTGAAACCTCCTTTTTCAAAGTAATCAGGATCAAACCAATAATGACTTGTCAACGTTTTATCGAGAGACCAACTTAAAGTAATCGTTTTATTAAAACGAATAAAGAATAATCAATTCTCATGAAACCTCCTTTTTCAAAGTAATCATGATAACGTGACTTAACATCTGATCAAAACATTGAACCAAAATTCATTCTCGAAAGACGAGTCAAGCGGGATTATCAATCATTACCACTAATTTTTCCATCTACGATTTCCTTCTTTTGAATCCCAAGAAGGGAGCAAGAATTTTGTCTGAACTATATTATTCCTCAAAATGAAATCAATAAATAAGGAGGGAGCAACTTACTTGTATGGAAAAGTTACTCAAAGATTAATTGGATCACAGATAACTTCAAGTAGCGTTCGATCACCTTTTAGACTTTATCGAACAATAACTTCTCAAGAAAATTGATAATGCTTTAAGATTGTTAGGATTTAAGCACACGGTTGCTTAAAACATTACATTTTGAGTATCTAGATTGGAATACCTAGACCGTTACTTTCAGTTAATATTTATAGACCAACACTAGGTTCTACGGTTAGTTGAACTCTCCCACAAAGGCCCGTTACACCGTTGGATCATAACTGATCCGATGGCCTATATTCAGGGGCGGACCCAGGATTCAAAAGTGGGGGGGGGGGGGGGCGAAGAATAAAAATCCAGATAACCTTCCTATCGAGAAGCACTAATGCTTATTTTGTAGGGTTTATTGATAATAAATTTTTTTTGACAAATATAGATAAATTAAAGCCACAAAAAAAAAAACATGAATTCAACCCTAGAAAGTCATACACAAACCAAAAATTTCTTTGTTAGTAGATGCAAACCAATGGTAGTTTTACCTTACTAACTATAGACATTTTATTCACAGTTATAAATCAAATAACAAAAATTGTAAAAGAAATAAAGAAACAAATAGTATAAAATCAAATAAAAATAATAAAAAAATAGAAACGATAAATAAATTGAGAAAGAGAAAGAATACCTAATTGTGGAGAAGATTTTTTTCCAATTTTTCCTTAACCCATACTTATAGAAAGGGAAGAGAATAAATAGATAGAGAATATGAGAGATGAGAGAATAAATACGGATTGAGGAGTTAATTTTTAATTAGGAATGAAATTTTGAATACCTAATAAGATTTTTTTTTCAAAAATTTTCCTTAACCCACATTTATAAAAAGATAAGAGAATAAATAGGAAGAAAACATGAGAGAGAAGAAATGGGAGAATAAATAGGGATTGAGGAACTAGTTTTTAATTTGGAATGACATTTATATCCATTATATTACCTTTAAAAATGGTTCTCAATATTAGGGGGGGCCAAATAGTGACATTTCACATGTAGAAAGAGAAAAAGCTGAAGAAAAATAAAGGAATTAACATATAAACCAGAAAATTAAGGAATTTATAACAAATTTTAAAAAATCCGGGGGGGGGGGGGGGGGGCCCCCCCTGGCCCCAATGCAGGTCCACCCCTGCCTATATTAGAACAATGTTGGGTATAATTCAAAAATCTCAACTATATAACCCCGAGGGGTGGCTTAGTTGGTAAAAGACCAACACTTCCACATAGGAGGTCAGAGTTTGAATCCCCTCGGGGCTTGGGAGAAGCCTTTTTTTATATTAATTATATAAAAGCTCCCTTGAGGATGTAGTCGTGGTGTGCGCAAGCTGGCCCGGATGAACCTCAGATCCAAAAAAAATATCTCAACCATATTTGAATATGAATCAGATACCTCAACACTTAACACATATTTAAAAGGAGGATTCACTTGAGATCCACTTTATCAGTGGTTAAAGGTGAGTTTCATTCCTAATGTAGTGTAGAAGAATTTCAAAAAACCACAATCCTCTATGCACATCCAAACTTAGAAAGAAAAGACCTATGAATGGGGTTCGGCTTCTCTCCTTGGAGGATATCTCCCAAGGAGTGCTAGTGAGGTATGAGAAGGAGCCAAATGTAATATGCTGATTTAAAAACTAGGATAAAATCCCTATTTTCACCCTACTTGAAACCTACGGTGAAATTCGAGTTCCTCCTTCAAACCTGATATGGTTTCCAGTTTCCCTCCCTTATTTCAAGTTGCTTCCAGGGCTTTTGGTTCCTCTTCTTTACTGCAATTCCAACGTGTTTTGAGAGGTAAATTGTGGTCTTCCTTTCCTTCACATTACCATCAAAACGGCAACCCAACAAGAAACTCAGGACCCAATTCATCTTTACTTCTTCTTCATCTGAATCTTCTGGTTCTCTTCTTTATCTACATCTTTCGGGAGAGCTATTTACAGAGACAGGTTAGTTCTAGTAGTGGAAAACGAGCCTTAATTTTCTTGTTCATCGGATTTAGTGTCAGTAGTTGCTTCTTCATTTTTTGGGGGCGCGGGGGTGGGGGGTAGTATGCCCTGTTCTTCATATCTGCAATATACAACGTTCATCTTAGAAGTGCAACACGCCTCAAGGGCGGACACATAACACGCCTCAAGGGCGGACAGACAACACGCCTCAAAGGCGGACAGACAACACGCCTCAAAGGCGGACACAAAAATCGTTCAGTTGTCGCAGTGGTAACATCAAAAGTGCGGATGAGGGTCAGACCTGCCATCCGGCTCTGCCGTAAAGGCGTTCAAGCTTGCCGCAGAAAGACTTGTATCCAGATTTGGAGTTTCTCGGCGGTGTTCACTAACGATCGCTACAACCAAAGAAATTGTTTGTTATTAAAAAAAAAAAAAAAAAAAACTCATGGGATAATGTAGGTGATAGCCAACGGTGCTGAAGTTTAAATTTAGATTTCATATCCCAATTTTCTTCATTATTTACATTCGTTGCACAACAGTCCGTTTCCATAACTCTTGTAATTTTGCTATTTTGAATAAAGAAGAGCATTACCACTTGGGTAAGCACCTCGATTAAGTATCAAAAACTTTTCTTGCATGGTAAATGAGCCAGGTTCCATAATTCTTTATTTTTTTTTATTTTTTAAAAATTCCAATGGTATTGATCCATGAGATGATATAACCAATAATTCAATAGATGAATTCAAATCAAGTTGGTTTAGCTAAATATTAGATTCTATTCAAATCAAGTAAATATTTTTTTTGTTGGGTAAGAAAATCATGTATATAATCGTTTATAAACTTGATAGAGTACAACACATAGACAATCAAGTTGAGACAAAAGTGGAAGTTGAAAAGAAAAAAGAGAAATTAACGAATTATGATGAGAAAAACGTCTATTATTGGATTAGGAATTTAACTTAAAAGAAAAAAAAAAATTGCAATCGTTTTTCCAATGAGTTGAGAGGACTTACCTTTTAATTCTACTGCTGAAAACGGAGAGAGATAGAGAGAGAAAAGGGAAGAAGGTGCTACTGCTGTTGGGTGCGTTAAAATAATAAAATAAAATAAAAAAAGAAGAAAGAAAGAGCGAAAAACCTGCTGTTGGATGCGTGTGGGGAAGAAGAAGAAAAGAAAAAGAAAAGGGCTTGCTGCAAAAAGAGGAAGAAGGAGACGATGCTGCTGCTAGATTTTTGAAATTGTTCTTCTTCAAAGAAAAGAAGGGTTCAGTGGCTGTATTCTATTGCTGAAAAATAGAGTGCAAAAAAAAAAAAAAAAAAAAAAAAAAAAAAAAAAAAAAGAAAAAGAAAAAGAGAAGAATGGAAGAAGCTGCAGCTTCAATACCAGTGAGGATAGCGAAAAGGAAAGCCTAGTGAACAAGTGTTTCTACATGATAGATGAGGATGGGATGGTTGAGGTTGAAGATCCATTTATCCTTTTCTCATTTTAATTCAATATGGTGCACATTCATTTTTAATGGGGTCATTATTTTCTCTCTAGGTTTTTCAAATTTGTGGCTATGAAACCTCAAGAACAGTGTTTCTACATTTTAATTCAACACACCAATAGTTAGGGTATGAGAATTGACTAGACCAGGTTATGGCCTGTTATAAAACATTCTGTTTTTATCGAGTGCTCAGACATCAGGTGGATCATGCTGCTTTATTTTGAGCTGGATAAGCCATTCAATCTTTTCCTAGCTCTTAATTTGATCCTTCCAAAAGTATGGGACCATGTGAAGATTGGGGAGGTACCACTACTATACCTAGTTTCTTCTATGTGACAACCATTCGATTTCTCTGTATGGTCTTATGAATTGTGGTGTGGTTAAATCAATTACTGAAACTATTGTTAAGATCTGAATTTAGGACCTGGCAGAGCTGGAACCGATCCTCCCAACAATTCAGATTTTATATGACCAAGGACGATCAACACTAGAAGCTTTGCTGTAAATAGGAAACAGGTTTCCTAGTTCCTAGAACATGAATGAATGAACCCTCTAAAGATTCTGAGTCCATAATAAGGGGAACTTACACAGAAACTCTTCAGTACTAAAGTTATGTGGGAACAAATTCAGGGCTTTCTCTTCTCTTTTTCACTCTGTTTCGTCAATTATTAGTTTGCTTTAGTGTCTTATTTGTTCCAATTCATACATGCCTACGGGAACAAATTTTGATTGATCCCAAACTGAACCGATATGGAATTAAGAGAGGCAGCTTAGAAAACTCAGCTTTGGAATTCCCTCAGATTCATTGGAGTTAGGACAATTTGGGTTGGATGACAATAGTGATTAAAAGAAATTTGAAAGCTCCAAATGACCCCCTCGGGTGCTGTGCAGAGACAACTTCCAAACTTTATAAAGACTTATACAGCAGGGTAGATGGCATTGATTTGTAGAAAAAAATCATAAAACATTCCAAGTAGTCTCTACTTGGAATGATCCGGTCATTCTAGTCAACAATGTGTTGATATGTTGTTTTCTTAAAGAATCTTTTGAGATTGTCTCATGCATGGTTTAGTCTGTAAATAAGCAGCAAGAAGAACTCCTTCATGCATCAGTGTTGGTGCAGATTTTGCCGAGTTTAGTGAGCCAGGAATCTCGCACCAAACTCTCATATCTGATCAATCTGGTTCGAACTCACTCTCCCTGCAAGATGAACGAAACTGTTAGTTTTGTCCAAGGAAAACTAATCCACTAGAATGCAATTGGTGTCCTTTTGTCTGTAAGTTTAACCTCGGCTGGGTCAGTCGCCAGAAAGAGAATGAAATACATCCACATGAGAGGCCCAAAACTCTTGATAGCATGCCCGGAAATGCCCTTGGTAAATAAAATAATATTCAGCAGGTGGGGTCAGTGGTTAACCTGTGAGGGGAGTGATTCCTTTAGATGGACATTGTATAGAGTATTTACAAAACATGACAAAGGAGGTAGGCCCTACTTGATTCGATTCCATCTCGAAAGCCTTGAAAGTATAGCGCTATGGCTGCTTAAGGTTAAGTGAAGGCATGAAAAGCCGCATAAGTAGATGTAGCGGATACATTCCCTAACTCAAAGGCTACAAGCCGTCAGCTTGAAGTGTGCTCCAAAACATAGGCTGAAACAAGAAGAATAAAGTATTGGGTCCTGAAAGAAGACTGCACAGCACAACAAACCGCTAAACCATGTGCGTGATTGCTCACAACTGTATTATAAAGAGCTTGACATGTGCTCTAAGACGGTTTTGTCCGATCCGGCAAAGCTGGCTCCATGGCACCCTCATGCTTTTTCGAGTGCTCAAGGGGTGTTTCCTACTCATCTACTACACCTAGATGGTTTGAAATAAATGCAAATATGAAGAAGTTGTTGTCTCACACGATTGGCCTTTGAGGCAAATTTTATTTGAGTTTGCTAATACAAAGTATACTATTGAGGGAAGAAGGTTACGTAAGAGGCCTACACCAAATCCAGCCACTACAACAAAAAGGGCATATAACCGCGGAATTTTCCGTTGTAAAATGTACCGAAATCCGTAGTAATAGCCTATAGCTACGGATTACATGCGGTTTATTATCTGTTGCAACAGGCTCCGTCGCAAACGCAGTAGCTACACATAAAATATTGCATGTACAAGGTTGTCCATAGCTATGGTTTTTTAGTTACAGGTATTTCTGTAGCTATATCTATAACTACGGATTGTTAGTTACAGATGTTTCCACATCCAACTTCTAGCTACACATATTGAAGCGATGGATATTTTTGTGGTTATATATCATCTAGCTGCGGAAAAAATAACTGCGGATGTTTCCGCGACTACCCTATAGCTACGAAAAAATATAACCGTGGATATTTCCGCATCTAACTTCTACCTACACATATTGTAACGACAGATAATTCCATGGTTATAAATCCTCTATCTGCGGAAAGTATAACTACATATGTTACCGCGGCTACCCTATAGCTACGAAAACTATAACTGTGGATATTCTGCGGCTAACTTCTAACTACACATATTGTAGCGCCAGATGTTTCCATGGCTATATATCTTTTAGCTGCGGATGTTTTTGCATCTCACTTTTTGGTATACACATTGTAGCGACTGATATTTCCGTGGCTAATATATAGCTACGATATATTAATTATGAATGTTTCTGCTATAATGCTTTAGGTGTGGAAATTTATTTGTAGGTATTTCATCCACAATGAAGATGTGGCTGCAGATTTTATTCTACAAATGTATTCACAGGTCATCTATTGGATATACATTTCTTCGCAACAAATATATAGAAACAAAATATATATTTACTGAATTCAGTATTATCTGAAATCCATACACATCAATTAAAAATAAAAAGAAAGTTACTTGTCATCCAACTGACTCAAACTAGAATAATTGCAAATTAAAACTTAATTTTAGATAAAGGGTCTGTGCTAAAGTTCCAAGTGTACTTGAAGAAAGAAAAAAAAAAACACTAGAATCAACTAGTCGATCCAAGCCTCTGTGCTTTATGTTATGTGGAACTCTGCAGTGCTTGAATTAGCTTCTTAATAAATTATCCTGCAATCAATATAAAATTAAATAAATAAATAACAATTAACAATATTATAACAAAATTTCATAAGAAGCCCATAGCTTAGAGTATTACATTACCTTCAGGAGAACAAGATGCATCATTGCTCCTAGAAGAGTGATTTCCTTCATGACTATAAAATTGATAAAGCCCCTATTACAAGGATACAATATTTGGAAAATTAATAACAAGAAGAATCATAAAATTTAGGAATAGAAAAAGCTTTAAAGATTTAAAAAATTTAATTAAAATTACCTCTCCCCTTTTAAAAAAATTTTTTTTTCATTATTTTTTTTTTTTTTTTTAAAAAAAAAAAAATTTTTTTTTTTTTTTTTTTTTATAATATAATTTTTTTTTTTTTTTACAACATTATCATTTTTTTTTTTTTTTTTTTTTCTTTACTGTTGGGGGGGGGGTGCGGATCAATTATGCTTCTGGATCCGACTGAGCCTCCTCTCGTATCCGGGACGATGAGTCCTGCAAGAAAGGTTAGATGCGGGCCGGCTTGTGTGCCGGGCAGCCGCCTCCGATGGCAAAGTTAGATGATGAACCGAATGAGGTCTCGTGCAAAAGCTACACAAGATTATGCTCAAAGTGTATTGGTTGCTTACCGGAAGGGTAGATCTATGCATTTATAGTGTGGGTGTTACCTTTTATGTATTTGGTAAGTTAGCCAGACAAGGGCTGATGTTTCTCCTCGGATCATGCTCCCTTGTCGTTGGTCCCATTCAATCAGCTGCTGAGTTGACCTTCTATAACAAGGATGATTGCTATATATGTGGCGTGTGTTACGCTTTTGGTCATGGATGATCGGAATCCTTCCCGATCAACTGTTATGTGGAGCCCCATTCGGTCTGGACCCGATCACATTTCGTCCTGTTAGAACCGGGTGTAACCCGACTAATATGACAATGTGTAATATTCGGGTTATACCCGTTTGGTTCTTATCTTTCCGTATCATAAGCCCCCTATCCCGATCGTTGCTTGCGATGTTCGGGATAGCTAAGTGGTTTGGAGTGAGTTGTTCCTCGGGAGATTCCTGGAGTTCCTTTTCCTCGGGAGATTCCAAGAATACTCTTTAATGGACGCATTAAATGCCTGCGCACTAAAGTGATTAGCCGTTTTTTGTAACGGCTATCCTCAGGACTTCGCCCAACCTGGGATTGACACGTCAAGTGGCTAGGCGTAGGCTCATAATGAGAGCCTCGGGGGAGGCGAACCGTCTCCACTTTGTAACCGTCGATCATCAAGAGTCGTAACCGTCTGATCAAGAAGTGTAACGCCTCTTCCGGCAATATAAATAGGAACCTTCCTCTTCGTTTTCTTCCTACAGCTTTCTTTGCTCTCGACTAAGCAATCGCTCCCGACCGACTTCTGAAGTTCCTCAAGCCTTTCTTGCCTGATATCAGTAAGTTTTCTTTCCTTATGGCCCCGAGGAGATATAAGGCCCCGAAGAAGCCGAAAGTAAGTTTGAGAGGATTTAGGCACCAAAATAAGGTCCCTGTTCCCATCTATCGTGATAAGCGTCGTCGGGCCGAGGGTTATACGAGTGAGGGTGATAGCGATCAAACCAAGAGGTATAATCTGACCGGGGATCGTCTGAAAGAACTTCATGAGCAATCCTCTGATGAGGATCAATCCAAATCTAACAGCTGCTCTATCCCGGACGACGATCTTCGACTCTATAATGAGATCCAGGAGATGTTCCCCAGGGACAAAGAGAAACAAGCGATGCAAGCCCTGACTACGTCCCTTGTACCCGACGAAGTAGAAGGGGAGGTAGAAGCCGGGGTAGAGGCCGAGGAAGAGGCCGAGGAAGAGGCCGAGGTTGAGGCTGAAGTTGAGGCCGAAGTTGAGGCTGAAGTAGAAGCCATTCCTAGTTCAAATTCGAACCCTGCCCCTGCTTCTGATTCTGCTACTCCTTCTGCCCAGAGTGCCCTAAGACCTGAGTCTACGGCCACTTCCCGGGATCCCCCTGCTGTGTCTTCCCAAGCTTTCCTTCGGACGGATGTCCCGTCTACTTCCCGGGTATCTAGATCGAAAGCTCCCCCTCGGCCACCCTTCCAACGTCCTAGCGGTTTCCGGGGGGCCATTCCCCGTAAACCCGATTGTAAGAAACTCGACTCCGCAGCCTTAGAAATGCTTCGAGCCGAACCCTTAACTCCCTGGCACATTAACTTCGTCCAGAACTCCTCGGGACCTGAATTCTATCTCTGCTCCTTGTTTCCCGAGGATCTGGATAGATTTTTGGGTAGTTTTGGTATTCCTGAGGGATATCAGGTTATTATCCCGACCGATAGCCAAAGAGTGAACAGTCCTCCCGAGGGCTTCTATCCCTTGTATTATGATGCCTTTATCGGGGGGTTACGTCTCCCGCTGCATGATCTTTTCATAGACGTGCTTGACCATTATAAGCTCAGCCCCTCTAACTTGAGCCCGAACAGTTGGAGGATTATGATCGGGTTCGTCGGTTTTTGTAAGTCAATAGGGGTCTTCCCGACTTTCGGCTTATTCCACCATTACTACTCCCTTCATCCTCACAACCAACGCGGTTGGTTTTTCCTATCCAAGAGAATTTCCCCGTCTCAAGGGAACTTTATCTTAAAGGATTCCCTCCCGTCTACCACCAAGAAATGGCGGGAGTTTTACCTTTTCTTTAAACCACCTTCTCCCGAGCCCTTCCGTACTCAGTTCCAAGAAGTCCCCAAGGGGAAGATCGACCGTCTGAATATTCCTGTCGCCCTTCATCCCGAGGAGGAAAACTATATTGACATAATAAACTCGGTTGACGATGACGAGCTCGCAGTCCATGGGTACTCCATGGAGTACGAGTCAGTTCTTCAGCTATGGGGTTTCTCCCCGAGTAAGTCTCTTTTTATTGTTTTTATGTCATCTATGTTGTGCTGACCTGATACGTATTCTTCGTTTTTCAGTGAGCCAAAATATCTCTGAAGATGATCTTCTGGCAATGGCGCTCGGGAACATGGACGAGGCAAGGAGACGGAAGCCTGTGCCTTCCAGCAAGCCTCCTTCGGGAGTACTCAAAAAAGCCCCCGCTCAAGTTCCTGCGGCTGCCAAGGCGATAGCCCCTCCTCCCAGGCCATCTCCGGACAAGAGTCTAAAGAAGAAGGCTCCTTCCTCGGGAGCTGAGAAGCGTAAAGGAGACGGCGTTCCTCGCCTCTCGAAAAGGGTTCGTATCGATGAACCAGCTCGGGAGGTTGCCCCCTCTTCTTCGGCTGGTGACCTTGGTTTTAACTCCGTTTTCAGTGACTCGGAGTATGCTGAACAGTGGCTAAATGAGGCCACTAATGATGCTGATGCAACATATCTGCGCAACCTCCCGAATAGGGAGTTTTTTAATGAAGGATTCAGGTACCTGTCTTTCTTCCTTTTTCTCCCGAATCACTATTATCAATCTTCTTATCCGGGTAATCTTTCTTCAGATATGTTGCTGGTGCTGTACACATTTTTTCTGAGTCTCTTCGTAGGGCTCGGGACCAAGCAAAGCAGTTAGCGCTGGCCGAACAGCTCCACGGGGAGTCGAACGTTCGGGCCCGCACTGCTATTACTGAAAAGGAAGAGGCGGAGAAGAAACTGAAGGACGCCGAAGAGAAAGCGGCCAAGCTGAAGAAGGAAAGGGATGTCCTTTCCAAAAGTAAAAGCAAGTACAAAGGGAAGGTCAGTGACCTGGAAGAGAAAGTCGGGAAGGTGTCTGAAGATTTAAGGGCGTCTGAAGCCCTCTTATTGGCGGAGAAGAATGAGAATGCCCAGCTGAGAGACAAGTTGAAAGAGCTGGAGTCCTCGGGAGCCTCAAGACGAGGTGTGCTGGAGGAATACTTCATGACTCCAGAGTTCAAGAGTCTCACTCTAGCTGTTGCTACTCCCGCCTTTAAGAGGGGTATGCGAGTTGCCTTTAAAAAGGCTCTGGAGCAGACTGATCTTCCTCGTCCCCGAGAGTTGGAGAAGCTGCTGGACCCTCTGATCTACGATGAGCTCGGACGCCCACGTCCCAAAGACCTTCCCGAGCTTGAGGATTTCCCTTTTCCCGATGCTATGGATTATATTGATCCTCTCCCCCAACCTTCTCCTGAAGACGAAGTAAGAGAGGAAGGTGAAGATGAAGAAACAATAGCTCGGGAAGAAGATAGTGAGCTGCCAGAGGAGCATGATCGGGGCGAGGGAGAGATCCAAGGTTCCCCTGCCAATACTGTAGGCATGCTGGAGTCCCTAGAGGGTGCGACTGAACCAGCTGCTGGAGAAGACCTTCCCGGGAGTCCTTCAGTGAAAATTGATTAAGTCTTGATGCTGAATACTGTAATCTTTTTTGAATGAATCAAGTTTTTTCTCCATTTTTGTTGTTCATAAGCTACCAAACAATTTCCTCCTGGGGATTATCGAGATAAGCCCGAGTGATTTGTATAAACATACATACGGGAGTGACCTGAGCGAATGGTATCTTTAAGGAAAGATGCAATTTTCCTCAAAAAAGGAATAATTAATCAAACGGGAATTAACCCGAGTGAATAGTATCTTTAAGAAAAGATGTAGTTTCCCTCAAAAAAGGAATTATTAATCAAACGAGAATGAACCCGAGTGAATGGTATCTTTCAGAAAAGATGCAGTTTCCCTCAAAAAAGGAGTAATTAATCAAACGGGAATTAACCCGAGTGAATGGTATCTTTCAGAAAAGATGCAATTTTCCTCAAAAAAGGAGTAATTAATCAAACGGGAATTAACCCGAGTGAATAGTATCTTTAAGAAAAGATGTAGTTTCCCTCAAAAAAGGAATTAATAATCAAACGAGAATGAACCCGAGTGAATGGTATCTTTAAGAAAAGATGCAGTTTCCCTCAAAGAAGGATTTATTAATCAAACGGGAATGAACCCGAGTGAATGGTATCTTTCAGAAAAGATGCAATTTTCCTCAAAAAAGGAGTAATTAATCAAACGGGAATTAACCCGAGTGAATGGTATCTTTAAGAAAAGATGCATGTTCCTTCAACCAGAGTTGATCAAGCGGGAATGAACCCGAATTTATTGTATCTTCCTTAGAAAGATTTGATCTGGTAAAAGGCGAAGTCACAAACGGAATTGACCCGATGTCTATAGTGGTTATTGGTAGAACTTCTTCAAATTTGTGGAATGCCATGAACGATCAATCGGGCTTCCGTCTTCTATTCTCTTCAGTCGATATGATCCCGGCCTTGTTTCTTTTTCTACCAGGTAAGGTCCTTCCCATGTTGGAGCTAGCTTTCCTTGATTTCTTGGGTCTGAAGCCCCTGTTCGTCTTAAAACCAGATCTCCCGATCTATATCTTCGGTTGTTAACCCGAGAGTTGTAGTGTTGTGCCGCTCTCCTTTGATACAATAGATTCTTCTGTTGTGCCTTTGTCCGGGATTCTTGCAAAAGATCTAAATTCTCCCTGAGCCCTTGATCATTTTGTTGTTCGTTAAACGTATCATAACGTAATGATCCAGCCAATACTTCCACGGGAGCTAGGGCTTCAGTCCCATAAGCTAAACAAAAAGGGGTTTCGCCAGTTGGGGTTCGCACCGTAGTTCTGTATGACCAGAGGACACTTGGGAGTTCCTCGACCCACATTGCCCGATTATCTTCCAACCTTTTTTTGATCCCATCGAGAAGTGTCCTGTTGGTAACCTCCACTTGTCCATTGCTCTAGGGGTAGGCAACCGAAGCAAATCGATGTTCTATATGGTACCTTGTACAAAAGGATTTGAACCCGGCGCCTTCAAATTGTTTGCCATTATCCGTCACTAAGATCCGGGGTATCCCGAACCTATATATTATCTTCTCTTCGAAAAATTTTTCCATCTGTTTCACCGTGATGGAAGATAATGGTTCAGCCTCGACCCACTTTGTGAAGTAATCTATTGCAACCACCATATATTCCCGATTCTTAGGAGCTTTTGGTAATTTCCCGACTAGATCCATTCCCCACATCGCAAATGGCGTCGGGTTGGAGACGGATATCATGGGGACCGCTGGTAACTTTGGAACATTAGCGTGTTTCTGGCATCGCTCGCACTTACGGACATAGTCAATCGCGTCCTTACTGTAGGCCAGAATATTCCCGACCTTAATACCTTTTGTGCCAATGCCTTCCCGCCCATGTGTGCCCCACATATGCCTTCGTGGATTTCAGCTAAGGCATAACTTGCTCGGGATGGCCCAACACATCTCAAGAGAGGATTTGTGAAGGACCTCCTATACAGCTGATCCCCAACCATGGTGAACCGGGCGGCTTGATTCCGGATCTCTTTTGCTTCCTTTGGATCGGTCGGGAGAATGTCATCCCGAATATACGCAATCAGAGGCGTGGTCCAGTCTGGTTCGTTACTGATCTCAAAGGTTTCTATTTCCTGGATACTCGGGCTACTTAATTCTTCAATATAAACAGCCGAGTCTAAGTTTTTGTAACTTGCCATTGACAGTCGGGAGAGCTCATCTGCATTTTCATTCTCCTTTCTTGGTATCTGTCGGTATGTTACCCGTTCAAAGAATGTCTGAAACTGTCCAACCTTGACTAAATACTTAGCCATTCTTTCATCCTTTGCTTCATACTCCCCCTTGATTTGGTTGACAACCGGTTGGGAATCGCTTCTTACCTCCGGCTCCCGAACCACGAGGGCTCGGGCCACTCGCAAGCTTTGCTATGACAGCCTCATACTCTGCTTCATTGTTTGAGGCTGGGAATTTAAACCTTATAGCATAGCTAATAGTGAAGTTTTCGGGACTACAGAGGGTCAAGCCTGCCCCCGATCCGGAAACATTGCTCGATCCATCAACATGTAGAATCCACAACTCAGGTATTCCATCCGTTGGCATTTGGTCATTCCTCTCGTGGTATAGTGCTTTCGACAACAAAGTCGGCCAATCACAGGCTTTTATGGCTGTCCTTGGTCTAAACTCAATTTGGTATTCGCTAAGTTCCACGGACCACCCGACCATCCTCCCTGCTACATCAGGTCTTTGTAGTATTTTCTTTAATGGAAAATTAGTCGGGACTATAATCGGGTGTGATTGAAAGTAAGGCCTTAGTTTTCGTGATGCCACGAGAAGCGCCAACGCCTGTTTATCGATGTCCGGGTACCGCTTTTCAGCATCTATAAGCACATGGCTCACATAGTAGATTGGGTTCCGAGCGGTATCACCCCGAACCAAAACCGCACCGACCGCCGAGGCGAAATTGCTAGATAGATCGTAAGGGCCTCCCCAGAGGCAGGTCGGGCCCAAAGCAGTGTTGTCCCGAGATACGTTACAAGTTGATCGAAGGCCTGTTGGCATTCCGGAGTCCAAGTGACTGTTCCCGGGCTTGATGTAGTCTTCAAGGCTTTGAAGAATGTGTTACACTTTTCCCCAGCTCGGGATATGAACCGGTTCAAAGCGGCCACCCTCCCGGTTAAACACTGGATTTCTTTTATTGTAACTGGTGGTGTCATCCCGATCAGTGCTTGAATCTTTTCTGGATTGGCCTCAATTCCTCTTTGGGAAACCATGAACCCAAGAAACTTTCCCGAGGAAACCCCGAAGGCGCATTTTTCCGGGTTCAGGCGCATTCGGTATGTCCTGAGAACATCAAATGTTTCTTCCAAGTCAGCCAAATGTCCTGCCCGAACCAAGCTTTTTACAAGCATGTCGTCTACATATACCTCCATGTTCCGCCCGATTTGCCTTTGAAAAATTCTATTGTGACTCTCTCGATAAGTTGCCCCTGCATTTTTCAACCCGAACGGCATTACCCGGTAGTAATAACTCTCCCGATCAGTCATAAAGGAAGTGTGTTTCTCATCCTCCCGACTCATCAAGATCTGGTTATATCCCGAGTATGCGTCCATGAAACTAAGGACTTCGTGACCAGCAGTGGCATCGATCAGAAGATCAATCCTCGGGAGAGGGTAGCAATCTTTGGGGTAGGCTTTGTTTAAGTCAGTGTAGTCGGTACACATTCTCCATTTCCCATTTGCTTTCTTAACCATAACTACATTAGCAAGCCAGGTCGGGCATTCGATTGGTTCTATGAAACCCGACCTCTCCAATTTTTCAACCTCGACCCTGATTGCCTCATGCTTTTCAATCGCAAAATTTCTTCGTCTTTGGATGATCGGAGTTGCATTCTTTTGTATCCAGAGTTTGTGCTCTGCAACCCGTCTGTCTATCCCGGGCATATCATTTGCTGACCACGCGAAGATATCCGCATTATCACACAAGAACCGGGTAAGTTCCTCCTTGAAATCGTCTGGCTGTTCTGAGCCAATAAACGTTCCTCGGTCAGGAAAGGATTGACTAAGTTGGATCCTTTCCAGCTTCTCCACGGGTTCCGCCCTTTGCATGCTTTCCTCATCACGATCATCCCGAACCTCGACGTTCATGGCCGTTCCCGAACTTTCTGGCTTACGCTTTTCCTTCAAGTAGTTTGTATAACATTGTCGGGAGGCCGATTGATCTGAGCAACACTCCCCGACTCCTGATTCGGTCGGGAACTTTAACTTCATATGTCTGGGGGACACCGCTGCTTCAAGTGCGTTCAATGTTGGTCGTCCCGGAATGACGTTATATGCCGACAGCGACTCCCGGACCACCATGAAGTTCACCCGAACCAAAGTATCTCGGGGTGACATTCCAACTTTGAGATCCAGATGGATCGTTCCTTCTGCTACTGTGGATGATCCTGCGAAACCATACAGTGGCGTTGATGATGGTGTTAACAAATCATCAGCCAACTTTAATCTTCCCGAAGGCATCATACGAGATGAGATCGACGAGAGGATCCTGTGTCCACCAGAACTCGGTGAACCTCCCGGTTTGCTATTTTGACTTTGATGATAATCGCGTCATCATGTGGTGACGTGACACCATCCAAGTCAGCGTCCGTAAAGGTTATAGGCTCGGGACATACTGGATTTTGCCTTTTCTTAGGCAAATGAACAGCCCCCACGAACCGAGCCTTTTGTTTTGCCTTTTTGATTGACTCCACAGTTGGTCCCCCCATAATGACGTACACAGGTGTTTCTTCCCGATCAACCTTCTCTTTTCCTTTGTCCGCTTTTTTGTCAAGCTCTTTTGGACTTGGGGATCGACCTCTTTTCTTTGGCGCCGGTGAATATGCTTGGCTCTTCCCCGACTGCCTTACATATTGACCCAACTTTCCTTGTTGAATCAATTTCTCTATTTCAAACTTCAGATTCCGGCAAGCATCCGTATGGTGGCCGTAATCTTGGTGGAATCGGCAATATTTTGTCATATCCCGATCCTCCTGGAGGTGCACGTATCTTCCGGGCCATTTCAACTCCTTTTTATCCCGAATATTCATCGAGAATCTCGACGGCTTCGAGTTTAAAGGAGTATAGTTTACTTGTTCACGCTTCCAGTTACTTTTTGGCCTCTGATGCTTTTCACTTGGGGATGGTTTTTCCTCACGATATGATCTTCTGTCCCGATTTGATCTTCTGTCCCGATCTGCTTTAACCCGAGCGTCTATCACTTCATAGACACTGGCTTGCTTTTGACACCTGCGTAACAGCATGCCGTACGTTTTTGGCTTGTCTGTCGGCCAAGACTTCCGGAAGCCTTTGGTGAGTAATGCCACTCCAAAGCGCCTTTGTATGCTACTTGATCATCAAGCTCCTCGATCTCGATGGCAACTTCATCAAACCTTTTCAGATAATCCCGAATGGACTCATTTCGGCCTTGTCGTATGCCAAAGAGACTGTCGGACGTCTTTTTACTCCCGATCGCGCTTCGGAACCGAGCTATGAATTTCTGGGCCAACTCCCGGAAATTATTTATTGATGCCGGTCGTAGACTACTAAACCATTTAATAGCCGGGCCCTTAAGTGACGCTGGAAAAGTTCTGCAGAGCAATTCATCCTCCCGACCTAGCACCGTCATTACCGATTTAAAGTAGCTGATATGCTCCTTTGGATTTGTTTTCCCTTCAAAAGGGGTGAAGGTCGGCATGATAAAGTTCCTTGGGAGAGGCATGTTCATGATTTCGTCTGAGAACGGCTCCCGATCTACTACGTCAAGATCCTCGTCATGATCCCGATCTTCCGGTTTTCGCTCGACCTCGGCCACTCGCCTTCGCCGGCCGGTTACGGCCTTGTACCATCCTCATCGGATTCGACACGTTCCTTTTTTGAACGAGGGTTTGTAGTCTCCTTCCTTTGGGATGGTGCCCGAGAGGTCGAAATTCTCGACCTTGAAGGTTGGGGTTGGCTTTCCCCTTCTTCCTCCTTATCTACGATCTCATCGACCTGTTCCCGACTATACCAGGGGGCAAGGACCCTGTTTTAGGCGGCAACGAAATGCGTTCTAAAGCACTGATCCTTGTCCCATTAGGCGTGGTTTGGCGCTTGCTACGATCAGGTTGTATTTCCCTTTGTTCTCGAGTAATTTTTGTTCTCGGGATGCGCCTTGGATGTCGGGCTCCTCGCACCGTCCTGAAGGCTTTCATTAGCCTTCCAGACTGGGTATTACGCCTTGGTCCTTGTTCGACCCCAATTTGATGCACTAAACCACGTAATACCCCTTGCATTTCGAGCATGCCTTTACGTATTTCGTCCATATCTGCCATAATGGCCTGGTCCCGGGGTCCTCGCGATGTCCCTTCTTCATTTGGATCGTCCAGAACCATGTTGTCTGGAAGTACCTCTTGTTCTTCGTGAACCGACGGATTAATCGTTTCTTCGGGAATTACTCGATCATCCCCCGTACTTTCTTGTCGGGAACGTCCATTAGTTTGTCGCACCATGACTTGAAGATTTTGTCGTTCCCACAGACGACGCCAAACTGATGCGGATCAATTATGCTTCTGGATCCGAGTGAGCCTCCTCTCGTATCCGGGACGATGAGTCCTGCAAGAAAGGTTAGATGCGGGCCGGCTTGTGTGCCGGGCAGCCGCCTCCGATGGCAAAGTTAGATGATGAACCGAATGAGGTCTCGTGCAAAAGCTACACAAGATTATGCTCAAAGTGTATTGGTTGCTTACCGGAAGGGTAGATCTATGCATTTATAGTGTGGGTGTTACCTTTTATGTATTTGGTAAGTTAGCCAGACAAGGGCTGATGTTTCTCCTCGGATCATGCTCCCTTGTCGTTGGTCCCATTCAATCAGCTGCTGAGTTGACCTTCTATAACAAGGATGATTGCTATATATGTGGCGTGTGTTACGCTTTTGGTCACGGATGATCGGAATCCTTCCCGATCAACTGTTATGTGGAGCCCCATTCGGTCTGGACCCGATCACATTTCGTCCTGTTAGAACCGGGTGTAACCCGACTAATATGACAATGTGTAATATTCGGGTTATACCCGTTTGGTTCTTATCTTTCCGTATCACCTAGCTCCCAATCCTAGCCCTTGAATGCGTCTACGTTTATCTTTCTTTAATACCTGAGAAAAGATGTCGGTGTCCCAATTATTACTCTCGCCATTACCTTGAGAGGCATCAATTTCTGCTTTCTTTTCCTTGATTTTTTCTTGCAATTAACATATAAAATATACATATCATACATATTTATTATGCTTATTAATTTTATTTGGAAACAAAAAAGTAGCTGACTGGTATTTTAATTCAAAAATAAATAAAAAATAAAGGAAAACATACAGTTGTTTTTTGTGCAATCTCATCAATTGAACGTCCATCTGCATGTTCATGAGTGATTATGTACAAAACAGCACGGTCTAGTTGTACTCCAGTTTCTTTCAACTGTTTTAACATTATAAATATCATAGTTAAATATTTGATACTATAACATTTATAAATATATAAAATGTAAGAGTTCTATAGTTAGCGTTTTCAAATATTACCTTTTCATGGCGAATTCGTGCAAAACTCTTCGACTGCAATATGTGGTGCAATCAGACACATACAAAAACAAGCACGGTACTACTTACCATGACAAATGAAAGAAATGAAAATGAAAAGTGGGTGGAATCAGACACATATACCAATGATTAGAAACAGAAAACATTGAGGATATGTATGGTTGAGACTCCATGAAATGAAACACGAACAAAAAGCAAAACTAAAAAGTGACAATTTTACCTTAAATATCACCGTATTTAAGAAAGTGTGTAAATGCAAATAAATGGTCTTGGAAAGTGAGCAATGTAGTGAATTTTGTCGAGATTCAATGGGATTAAGAACATATTATACATACATCTCCATGTTCTCTCAAAAAAGAATATAATAAAGGCAAAGTAAAGACAGGAAAACAATATTATATTTATACATATTAAAAAAAACCTGTTCCTTTTGTGGGTTTTACCCAAACCTCAGATTAAACCCCCTTTTTGGAACAAGCATGAAGATAAGATTTAAGCAAGAGACACAGACAGAGAGACAGAGACAGAGACAAAGAGAGAGAGAGAGAGAGAGAGGGACTGGAGAGGGCGAGTGTGCAAATTGTGAGACAGAGGAGGGGGAATGAGAGGTTATTCTCTTTCTCTTCTTCGTCTCACTCTCTCACCTTTGGAAGTCACAATCACGACCTCCCCCATTTCCAACCTTGGTAGCTAGAATAATCAGAAAAAAAATCTAGAACACATTGTTTCATTTTAATACATGTAGAGAGGGATCAATTTACCGAAAAAACAATTCAGAAAGAGATCAAAAGAAAGCACCTCAGACTGATCTTGCTGCTCTGTCCACATCAAACCTATGTTTCCCGAACTATTGTTTACTTGTCTCATTGCGCCATTCTATTCACAAAGAGGGAACGGGTTTGCTAGGAAACGTGGGGGTTTTTTTCTTTTTTGTAGGAGGGAAACGTGGGTTTTTGGGTGTGAAAATGTTGATCTTTTTCAAAGAAAACGATTTCTCCCCAAAAATATCGGTTAGAAACTGAATCCAAATATAACTGCTTCCATTTTTATTGGGTAAAAGAATCCAAATATACCTCTTTAAATTCAAAATATTACATAAAATCCAAGTTTTTCTTCTTTCCTTAATGTTTCAATAATTTTTCCTTATAAATACATTTTGTTTCTTTATTATAATTTCTTTCGTACTAGCAAGATTTACGTTTAAATATTTTGGGGGTTTTTGTTAAATAAATTAAATCATCAAATATTTTCATTTTAGGGGAAACATTGTTTCTAGAAAACTATTGTTTATTTTTTTGTTTAATTCGTTTGATGTTTCATGGTTTTCCTCCTTTCATAGGTCATTATAAAAAATTTAATTTAATACAATTCCATAATTCAAAAAAAATAAAAGTTGATGTAGAAAGAAAGGAGACTCTGAATACTTATAAACTCTAATTTTTGAATTTGATTATCATCCATTTTCAGAGAAAAAAAATGTTGTATACTTTACTCTATCCGGATATTATCCAATCGGATAAGCAATTATCCGAATCCGAATCCGGTTGCTTAGCAAACGGACACCGATATTTTTCGGATACAGATACCCTTAAACAAATATGAATGCGATTTCGGCTATCACCCAATGTTTTGAATATTCCTCCATTTCCTTATAAAAATTTTAAAATTTTCCCTTTGACCCTCTTTCCATGTATGAAATATAGGGGTGTCAATAAAGCCCGCTTTACCTGGCCCAGCCCTAACCCCCCCGAGCTCTGGCAGAGTCAACCCGAAGGGCGAGTTAGGGTTAGAAAATAGATTTGTAAATGGATTGGATACACAAGTATCCGAATCCGGTTAGCAAAACCGCTATCCAATCCGAATAATCTGACAGAAATTTAGAGAAGGCATCAGAATTCAAATCCAGAACTTTATCGAATATTCGATAATAATCTGATCCGATAAACTATCCGATTATTGATTGGTGATTGTCTTCTTTTTTATTTTTTTTATTTACAGTTTCCTGTTATCGATTACCAATTTCTGAATCTGATTATCAACCCTTTTTCAGAGAAAATTGCTAAATACTTTACTCTGACAAGATAATTTCGATTTCCGATTATCTGATTACTAATTATCGGTTTCCAAATCCGATTATCATCCATTTTTCGAGAAAAAAGATGTTGAATACTTTATTCTATTTTTTATCCAGATATTATCCGATCCGATAAGCAATTATTCGAATCCGAATCTAGTTGCTTAACGGACGGATATGGATATTTTCCGGTAAGAAAATTTTCAAATACGGACACCCTTAAACGAATATGAATGTGAATTCGATGGAAAAATTTAGCTATCCATTTACAGGTCTATTACAAAATACTTGACCTTGGTAGGGTCTGGTTGGGCTTGGGTTCCACCCTCGAGCCTGCAGTTTTATTCTAGTATAAAGTTAAAAAACTCAATGTTGCTACATTATTAATTACCACAGCAATATGTTTCTCATATTACTAGAATTCCTAATTTTAGTGTTGTTTCTGTAGTTATTATTATTTTTTTATTTAATTGTTGTGGTTTAAATACTATAATCTAAAATATCTTAAATTACAACAATACATAACTTTAATAATATTTCTAAAGTTAGAGGGAATATGTTTACTACCATTTTTAACCGCAGTTGTTTCCGCAACTAAAAAGAAATTGTTACTACATTTTTAAATATTACAGCTATTATATAAATTGTATTACTACAATTCCAAATTGCAGTTCTATTTTAGTAGCCAAAAAAGTTGACATTGTTACACTTTTAATTCCATAGTAATAAGTTCCATATGTTACTACACTTTTTAGTTGTAGTTTTGTTTCTGTCGTTACAGTGTCTTTTTATTACTATGGTTTTGAATATCGTAGTTAAAAATATTTTAAATTATTACAATACATAATTGTAGTTGTATTTTAGTAGCCAAAAAAGTTGACATTGTTACACTTTTAATTCCATAGTAATAAGTTTCATATATTACTACACTTTTTAGTTTTAGTTTTGTTTCAATAGTTATAGTGTCTTTTTATTACTATCGTTTTGAATATCGTAGTTAAAAATATTTTAAATTACTACAATAGATAACTGTAGTTATATTTTTGCAATTAAAGGTAATATATTAATGCGGTTTTGAATACTGTAGTAAAAGGTTGTTCATATTACTACACTTTTTAGTTATAATTTTACAAGCACATCTATAAATATATTTGTTAGTGCAAGTGCTACATGTTGTAGCAATAACTATTTAATATTACTACACATGGAAAAACTGTAGTTAGAAGAGACTAGTAGCTTCGGTTAAAAAAAGTGTAGTTAATTATCTGTAGCTATAAGGGGTTTTTGTTGTAGTGAGCGTGTTGAGACTAACCCTTAACATCAAGTGCACATCTCGTCCCCAATAGGTTTTTTGGTTGCCACCACATGCAGGTTGGGTGAAACTTAATATTGATGGCCATTCTTTGGGTAATCCTAGCAAAGTAGGAGCCAGTGGTTAGGTGCTCCACTAGAGTGATATTTAATTTCAGAATTTTCTTGGGGGTGAGATCCAATTTTGTTGCTGAAATGGAAGCTTTTATTCATGCTCTAGAATGGGCAAAAAGGTTGGAGCTGCAAAAGCTTTGGATCGAGTGTAATTCAATGGTTGTGGTTGTGCTATTACAACAAGGAAAATTAGGTGGATCATACTTCAGCCTTGGAGAGGCCTTCAGACTTTCCTTTCAACCATTGAATGGAATATTACTCATTGCTATAGGGAAATCAATAGGGCTACTGATTTTTTGGCAAATTGTCCAACCAGACAGGGGAATTCTGAGATTAGTTTTCCTTGGACAGCAACTATAAGGGGTGAACTGGATCTAGACGCTTTTGGATGTCATAGGTTTAGATTTTGATGTATTTCTTTGCCTATATGTGAGTAGAAACTAGTGAGGTTGGGTGTATTGGGGGCAACTATTGTTGCAGGTGTGGGCGTTGGTTTTTTATATGATTGATACTGCATAATTCTTTTGCTTTTCAATACACATGAGTCTTTAGCGGAAAAAGAAAAGAAAATGGACTGTTATTTGCTTTTTCTAATTTTGAGATGATTAAATTCTGCTGCAAATCAGTTATTGTTTTGTTGGGAGATACAACAAATCTACGTAACCTACAGATAAACATATTAATGGTTTTGGATTCACTAGCTAAACATAGTAATGTGATCATTCATAAATAATGATGTGTTACTCAAAACTTGAATTAAATGGGAAACTCAAACAAAGTTTGTTAAGGTGCTGAAAATTGACTCAGTCTCACATATTTCTACCCTTCGGAGGACAGTTCAAGTCTCAAGTTATATTGCATTTCTTTCTTTTAGTGTCCTACATGGGTCCCACTATTTGAAAAGATTAGATTTGCTTCCAGCATTGTATAGAAACCTAATGGACTTTCTTCTAAAACGATAAGGAGTGGTCGCACTTGATGTGCAGCAAGTAATTGAGGATATTGGAGCTTTAAAGAATTCTTTATCTTATTGCGTGTTTGTTTGTGCGTCAAAGGAGTAAAACAGTTCCGCTGACCCTTGTTCGTAGGGATCACGTGTTAAACATTTGGGGGTTCAAACCAAGGACCGAAATGTCGCCTGGTGTAGCCGTATCGGTGCCTGGCAACACAGGCAACACGAACGACATTTCGGTCGAATTAATGTGCTGTAAAACACAAGGAGACATGTAATTAATGTGTGATAGGGACAGGTCTTTTACCTTTAATTCATGTAATATAAAGACAAAAAAAGGAGAGAGACTTTAACTTTCACGGGTCTCCAAAATCCAATTTTCCATAAAACATTAAAACCCATGCCCACGCATACCCTAGTCAGCTATTTCAAAAGCACTTCTGCACCTCTGCACTTCATCTTCTTCACTTCTGCTTCATCTCCAAATCATGGAAGTCGTCGAAAGATTTGAAGAAAGGTTTGAATAACTCCAAAGAGCAAGCAAGGTGAAGCGGAATCAGGTCAATGAAGCACCTGCTCGCATGAAAAGGAACTAAGAGGGAGAACCGGAATCTTCTCATTCTAGCGATCAGACAGTTCACGCAGTTCAAATCTTTGTTTCTGCAACTCCTTTTAATTGATTTCTACCTCTAATAATTTGTTTTTGAACCAAACAAAGAGATATCGTGAAGTTTCGGGTGACTTTTGCTGGTTTGTCGGAGAATCAACGACTTTCCGGCAATCTTTCGCCGATGAAATGAATTTATTGTGTCGCTGGGGGGTTTCGTGTCACCCCCCAGCGACACCTCGAAATATTGCCGTGTGTCGGCGATATATCGCCGACACACATTTTACCATGGTTCAAACTCATTTTGCGTTTTTTTGTTTTCTTCGGTTACAGGCACGGTAAAACATATCGGCGAATTTTGCCGAAATTTCGGTGAAATTTGCCAAGTTCGATAGTGGGTGAAATAAAAAAGTGACAAAAAATGATAGTAAAAAATTTCACTAAAAAATCAGCAATTTTTCGGCGAAATACTCCAGATTTTGGCGAAATATTCTATTTTCCAGCGTCAGAGTCGCATGAACACATGTGATATGTTTTACCTTGACTGGACTTGAGGAAGAAAGAAGACAACCAATGAGACTAAAACCAACACAAACGCTGTGAGAGATTGCTTCTTCTGTACCGCCATGGCCTTCACACAAGACATGAATAAAGAAGATCGGGTTTTAGAGAGGTTTTAAGATAGATTTTGGATCCATCGGAGATTGCGGTTACTAAGAACACTAATCTGAGATTCTGAATAAAGTCTTCTTCAGTTTCATGGTTGAAATCTTGCCGGCGAAATCCACGTTAACGGAAGAGGAACTGAAGAAGATGATGATATTTTGTTTTTTCCTTTTATAAAATATGAATTAAAGAGTTAAAGGCATTTAATGCCACTGACACACCACTCAGTAAGTAGTGCAAAATTTGTTTTTTCATAAATTATGTGTTACATGCTTTCACTCACAATTACACATTTAAAGCCACAAACGTAAGCCCTAACACACCCATAAATGAAATTTACATCTTCTCAGCGAAATCTCACCTCCATTTCGCTGGTTGCCGCTGGTTTCGGCAACCAGCGAACCGGCGATTGTCGCCCAAACTTCGCACCTTGGTTACAAGTACAATAGTGGAAAAAAAAAAACCCATAGGAAATGAATGGTCGAGACTTCCATGGCTTGTTTCATCCTCACATCACATCTTAGTACTACACATTAATTATCCAAACTTTGTACGTCAAAAACAATTATAATTTCTCTTTTCCGTTTCCGTGGCAGAACTGAATTCTCTTTGAGATACTTCTAAGAAAAAGTTGAAAAACCAGTATAGTTAGAGACCCGACATGTTTTCAAATTATTCAAACCCAAGACGTCGTGGTTCACATTCCTGTGCAACCTAGAAACAATCCATCTCTGCCTCATCTGATAAGATACAGCGCAAGGCCCACATCAAAGACCTCAAGCCAAACCATCCTCCCGTCACATACTCCATTACAAAGTAGATCTTGGCTCTGGTAGCCATAACGTCTTAGTGTAGGGGTCAATTTTGCCGAACGAAAACGAAGAAGGAGAGAAAACTTGATAAGGAGACGGGTCGTTTGGTTTTGACGATTTGGTTTGATCTCGATTATAATGAACCAACAATGATTAAACCGTAATTAGGCCTGCTAACAATCTAAGGGTTGAAAAAAGAAAAAATGTATGTGAGGCTCATATACTGAGCGCCGCTAGATGAGATGTGAACCCAGACGTCGTACGTTTAAGGGTGGATTTCGTGTATTTCATTTTGTTTTCTTCCTTCAGAGTTCTATGCGTCTTGTTGATGTGTAAAACATGGTTTTGTTCGTAAGAACTAAGAAGGTCCATAAATAATAAATTTAGGCCAACTCATTACAGCATAACAGTAGGCTATTAGAGAAATGGCCCTTCAAGTTCACGCTTGGAACCCTCCCTTCTATTTTGCAAAGTTTCCTACCAGATCGGCTGCCATACTACGAGTTCCACGCAATCTACGATTGAAATCACAAATCAGATGCTTTTCTAATGTTAGCATTCAATCCCAAGCGGAAGACAATATGCCATCAGTTGCCTATCAACCTACCATTTGGGACTATGATTTCATCCAGTCCTTATATAGTGACTATGCTGTAATTAATTATCTTAAGTTGCAGAGGTCAATATCCAGTTTTCGTGTTTTTCTCATGTTGCTTCTTTTGATTTTATGCGTGTAGGATGACACATTCAGATCAAGAGCTGAGGAACTTACAGAAGATGTCAGGGTTACGCTAAATAAGGAGGAAGAACCATTAGCTCAGCTCAAGTTGATTGATGTCTTGCAAAGGCTGGGCTTGGGACACCTCTTCAATGAAGAGATGGACCGAATCTTGCAAGCCATAAACAGTAACAGTAATTCAGAAGAATTTCTCGAGGATGATTTACATTCAACTGCTCTTCATTTCAGGCTTCTTAGGCAACATGGATATCAGGTCTCCCAAGGTACGCATATATATAGTGGTGTTTGGTGAAGTGGTTGGTTTGTGTGCGCTCTTATTCAAATCATAACAGGACTTCCATGCATGATCACAGATGTGTTTAGTAGATTTATGGATGGAAAAGGAAAGTTCCGTGAATACCTCTGTGAAGACAGTATGGGAATGGTGAGCTTGTATGAAGCTTCATACCTGGGTACTGAAGCTGAAAGCATCTTGGATGAAGCAAGAGACTTCACTAAAAGAAATCTTGAAGAGATGATGGAGGATTACAAAGACTCAAATCTCAAGGCCCAACTGAAGCATTCTTTGGAAGTTCCTCTGCACTGGAGGATGCTTAGGGCAGAGACAAGGTGGTTTATTGATGTATACCAGCGACAAGAGGATATGAACCCTATAATTCTTGAATTGGCCAAGCTGGACTTCAACAGGGTGCAAGCAATACATCAGAGAGATCTTCACAATGCATCAAGGTAAGACTAAGACATGGCAATATAATGCTGTCAGTGAATTTCTCTATCCACTATAACTTGCACTAATTAAATAACTTGCTATGCTAGGTGGTGGCAAAATCTTGGTTTGATGACAAAACTAAACTTTGCGAGGGACCGGCTTGTAGAGAGTTTCTTGTCAAGTATGGGCGTTGCCTATGAGCCCCAACATGAGCGTTGTAGAATGTGGCTTACAAAAGTGATGAATTTTATTCTAATAATAGATGACATTTATGATATCTATGGCTCGATTGAAGAACTTGACATTTTCACTAATGCAGTTGAGAGGTCACTAATTTTTTTTATTTTTTGTTTGTATGATTAAAAAATTTAGACGTTGGCATCAACTGAAATTGAAACTTCTATTACATATCTGTTTTTGTTTCAGATGGGAAGTGACAGCAGTGAAAGAACTTCCAGACTACATGAAGATTGCTTTCCTAGCCCTCTTCAACACCACTAACGAAATGGCATATGACATTCTCAAAGAACAGGACTGGGATATCTTACCATACTTGAGGAAAACGGTAGAATGTCTTTAACCGAAAAGTATCATCTTCTGCACATAAAACTTGAAGTCAATTTACTAAAATTTCAGGTTTTGTATGTGTTCTCCACCCATTTGGGTTCAGTGGGTATGTTTCACGAAGGCAATGTTGGTGGAGGCCAAGTGGTACCAAACTAGAACAACCCCATCAACTGAGGAGTACTTGAAGAATGGATGGATTTCATCTTCTGGAGTGGTATCACTTTTCCATGCATTTTTTGCTACAAGACAACATTTTGATCACGAAGTTCTCGAGTACCTTGAGAGCAACCCAGATATAATATTTGGTTCTTCCATGATTTGTAGGCTTTCCAATGATCTTGCCACTTCATGGGTATGTAAATAACTCTTCGCTCTATTTCTCCTCATTTGTTAATAAATCACAGAGCCTAAAAGTATTCTTTCTTGGGGTTTGATGTAGGCTGAGCTAGAGAGAGGAGATGTTTCATCATCAATCCATTGTTACATGCAAGAACATAAAGTTTCTGAGGAGGCTGCCCGTGAACACATTAGAGACAAGATCATAGAGACATGGAAGTTGATGAACAAATCCATAACCAAGTCTCCTTTCTCTAGTCAATTTATCCAATTCTGTCTAAATCTTGCCCGAACGTCACTTTTTGGTTATCAATATGGAGATGGGCTCGGTACCGAGAGTAGGAAAAGCAAGGACCACGTGATGTCCTTAATAGTAAAACCTGTTACGGTTGGAGCTCTGTAACTCATTGAAAGCATGTTGATGATGGTTTAGTTTTTTAGTTTTGTAGGTCTAGATTATGCAACATCAGGTATTATCTTCAGCTACCTAAACTATATTGATGCACAAATTTCCAAAGTAATGTAGATTGCCGACACAGTATAATAAAAAAAACCTATATGCTGGTATTATAAATGCTATGTGTGATCGCAATAACACATGCCCTAACTAGTATTGACCGAATCATGCAAGGGTATATCAAATGGAGAGAGAGATGATGACGGAGTTCGGCAATGACTGCCTACATCTCCGGGATTCAAGTTCGAATCCAATCCACTATATTCAGGAGATTACAGAGAAGGAGAAGAAAGAGAGAGTTTATGATAACACCTGATTCAGGTGTCTATAGGAGCCAATACTTCCATCGAGTGATCTTCTAACATCATTGATCAAAAGCCCCAACCGAGCTCATCAAAGAACCTCAAAGAATCTATCATTGCAGGAGCCTGAAGAAGGCAGCCATGGAAGCTTCACCGAGAACCCCAAATCGCAGAACATAAAACCCAAAAGTGATAAATCGATTTGCATACACATATGACTTGAACCAACCCCAAGCCCCACATATACATAGCACTGAACCGATTGAACCAAACGGTTCAATAGAAACATCACTTAAAAGGAATAGTCCAGATTACCCTCCTAACAATCTCCCCCTTAATCTGTACATCCAAAAATGACTATAGTGAACTGGATTACGACCATCATCATCCAAGTGTACTTGCACACAAAAACAAAGAGACCACAATACAAAGCAAATAACAAATATGCAAAATACCTAGACATGCACTAACTATGCAACACTAAGGACTCCATGCAGATATACCATGCAACAAACTGCACCAGGTAGAGAAACCCTAATCAATAACTCATGATTCACAACTCACTCATATAACTATGAAGAGCACACATGCACACACCAGGCATATATCTCAGAAAAGAGACAAACAGAACAAGAGTCATAAAAAATTTGGGCAGCATCTCCCTTAAAACTGCAACATATGCGAACCTGATAAACAGACAAGACTACAACAAGACACACACCATAATCTAAAAACAAATAATATACAACTCAAAACTACAGAAACATATATACTAAGAGACAACATCACCAATTCCCAACAAATCCCAACAAATCAAGACAATGTAGAAATTTAGAAAGAGGCAATGACTTAGTACCACAGTCTGCAGGATTATGCTCAGTACTTACCTTTTCAATTAAAAGTGAACCATCGGTTATCTTATCCCTGAGAAAGAAGTATTTAATGTCTATATGCTTGGTCATATCATGAAAAACAGGGTTTTTACAAAAGAAGATAGCACTTTGATTATCAATAAAGACAACAGGCTTAATCTTTAAAATATCGAGTTCACACAATAAACCATTCAACCATATACTTTCTTTAACATATTCAGATGCAGCAACAAGCTCACCCTCTGTAGTAGACAAAGCAACTATAGGCTATTGTTGCACCTTCCAACTGATGCAATTACCAGATAACATAAAGAAATAAGAAGATAATGATTTCCTGTTATCTATATTACTAGCATAATCAGAGTCAGTATATCCTTCAAAAATAAGATCATCAGGTGTGGACTTGAACACTAAACCTTTATGAACAGTACCTCTCAAATACCTTAAGAGCCACTTGAGAGCAAGCCAATGTTCTTTACCAGGATTAGACATAAACCTACTCAGTACACTAACAGCATGAGCAATATCAGGTCTGGTACATATCATAAGATACATAAGAGAACCTAAAAGATTAGAATAAGGGATCTTTGACATTTTATTCTTTTCAAAGTTATTCTTAAGACAATGATCATTAGAAAGTTTAAAATGTGCAAAGGAACATTCACATGTTTACAATTTAACATATTAAACTTCTCAAGAACCTTCAACAAGTATAAACTTTGACTAATGAACATAACATCCTCCCCCTATTCCTATAAATCTCAATCCCTAGAATTTTCTTGGCTGTCCCAAGTTCTTTCATCTCAAATTCAGATTTCAGCTTGTCTTTAACATCTTGAATAAGATTAGAATCAACACAAGCAATCAATATATCATCAACATAAAGTATTAGATAAAACACAATAGAACCTGAAATGAGAAAATATAGGCAACTGTCATAAACACTTTTCTTAAAACCTACACTCAACCCAAATGAGTCAAAACGTTTGTTCCATTGCCTAGGAGCTTGTTTTAGTCCATAGAGAGATTTCTTCAACAAGCAAGCTTGTGATCCCTCTCCAGCTGCCGAGATGCCTAAAGGAAGTTGCATATATATCATTTCTTCTAAATTACCATGAAGAAAGGCAGTTTTGACGTCCAATTGCTCTATTGTCATTTTTGTCTGAGCAAACTAGGGACAACAACAATCTTATAGTCTTATACTTGGCAACTGGAGAAAAAATTTCATCATAATCCACCCCTTCTCTTTGAACAAAACCTTTTGCAACAAGTCTAGCCTTATATCTTTTGGAATTATCAACTCCATTATCCTTGATTTTAAATATCCACTTACAAGGTAATAACCTTTGATCCTTGGGCTTCTTAACTAGTTCCCAAACCTGGTTGTTATTTAATGAATCTAATTCATCATTAATGGCTTGAACCCATAAATCTTTATCTTTGGAATCCAAAGCTTCCTCGTAGGAACTAGGTTCATCAGACCCAATCTCAGAAACTGAAATATCAGTCTCAAGAGCAAAGTTGGCTAAATACCTTTTAGGTGGCCTAACCACTCTCTTAACTCTATCTCTTGCCAATTGGTAACCACTCAGATCAGGAACCTCTTCCACCTCTCCAGTGGAAGTCTCAGAAGAGGGCAATGGCCCACTTCCAACATCAGAAACTACAACCTCAGACATTTTATCACTAGAGCTAGGTTGCGGGGAAGTCAAGGGTTCTTCAGGTATACTAGAATCAAGAGTCTAAGTAGGACTTAAGGAAACATCAACCTGCCCTAAATTAAATTGAGTAAAGTCAGTCATTCTTTGATCAAGTGGATTCAAATTAGTATTGTCAATGGAAAGACAAGGGAACACACTCTCCCTAAAGAGAACATCCCTACTAACAAAGGTCTTGACACCAGGCACAGTCCTATCCCACAGCTTATAGCCTTTCACCCCCTCAGGATACCCTAGAAAGATGCTCTTTTTACTCCTGGGTTCTAATTTACCAATGCTCTGGTGAGCAAAGGATTCACAACCAAATACCCTAAGGTAGCCAAGACTGGGGGGTTTCCTCCACCACATTTCCTCAGGGGTTTTAAACCCTAAGGTAACAGAGGGACTCCTATTGATTAGGTGAACAGCTGTTGTAACAGTTTCACCCCAGAAACCTTTGGGAACCCCTAAACTGATGAGCATACATCTAATTTTGTTCAATATTTTTCTATTCATCTTTTCAGCAATACCATTTTGCTGAGGGGTATACTTAACAGTTCTATGCCTTTGAATCCCTTTGTCATTACAAAATCCATTAAACATTTTATTAACAAATTCTAATCCATTGTCAGTTCTTAATGTTTTAACTTTCTTTTCACTCAAGTTTTCTACCAAAGCAACCCAATACTTGAATTTTTCAAAAGTTTCATCCTTGGTCTTCAATAAGAAGATCCACATTTTCCTAGAGTAGTCATCAACAAGAGATAAGAAATAAGAGTTTTTACCATAAGACAAGACTGAAGCAGGTCCCCACAAATCAGCATGTACATATTCTAATATAGCTCCAGATAAGTGAGACCCAGCTCCAAAGCTTAACCTGTGCTGCTCACCTAAGACACAGGACTCACAAAACTCTAAGTTTTCAATTACATCATTGCCAAATAGGCTATGTTTATTTAGAGCTTGCATCCCTTTATTGCTAATGTGTCCTAGCCTAGCATGCCACACACTAGTGATGGTTGACTCACTTGACAAACAACAAATATTGGAGATATCATTTAGGAATGTACTACCCTCAAACACATACAAACCAGACTAAGAAATGCCCTTTAAACATACATGAGATCCCTTAGACACAGAAATACTACCCCCAGAGATACTAGTTTCAAACCCAACACTATCAAGGCTACTAATTGAAATCAAGTTTCTCTTCAAGTCAGGTATGTATCTAACATCATGTAAAGTGAAAATAGATTTATTATGATTAATCAATTTAACAGAACCAATACCAACTACATCACATAAATCATTATTTCCCATCATAACTTTGGCATTCTTTATCTCAGACAAATGTGTAAACCAGTGCATGTGAGGACATATGTGATATGTACATCCTGAATCTAAAATCCATCCTTCTTGCCAATTGCCCTCAGAGATGGTAAGCACCTCACTGATGTCTTCATAGACATTGGCTTGACCATTCTTGGAACCAGGCATATCATAATGGGAAGTCTCCAATTCATTCATTTTTTTTTCATATGCAAAGCAATTTTTCTTAAAATGTCTTACTTTCTTACAATAAAAGCATCTCTTGGGGCTTGCATCAGACTTGTTGTTCCCATTATTATTCTTGTTGTTATTTTCATGATTTTCATATACTTTACCCTTCCCCTTGGGTCTCCCTTGTTTGTAAGAGCCTTTGCCCTTTACAAACAGAAACTGACCTTAGTCTTACCAGAAGCCAATAGTTCTGACTCCTTATTCTTTAAGGCATCAATCAGTTATTCTAGGGAAATGTTTTGACAAGCATATTTAATTGAATTCTTAACAACAAGATAATCATTATGAAGTTAATTCAACAGGATAATTGACAAGTCTTGATTTTCCAATTTGGTCTTCTCCCCTGTGTTGGCTAAGTCTTGAATCAAATTCTTAAACATATCTAGGTTCTTATCAAGGCTGATTGTAGGGTCCATCTTAAACCCATACAATCTCTCCTTTAGATAAATCTTATTTCCTAAATTCTTTTTCTGATAGATTTGTTCAAGCTTATTCCAAACTTTAATAGGGGTATTGTCTTCATCATCAAGACACCTGATAACCCTATCAGTGATGTTTCAGAGCATGCAACCAATTGCATTCTCCATCACTTCAGTCCTCAAGACTGGGTCAATGCTTTCAAAGAAAGCAACTGGGTCATCTATGGATCTTAGGAGCTTCTGCTGAGCCATTAAAGCTCTAACCTTCCTCTTCCAAATCCCAAAGTCCCTTGTCCCATCAAACTTCTCTATATCTACCCTGGAACCCCCCATAGGAGTATCCAAACTTAGGTAACTGGGATTTCCCCCTAGACCTATTGCTCTACTCGAGCCTGTGGTAACCACACTGACCACACTGGGAGGAGTACCCTCCCTTGGTAGACCAAATCCCTTGCTTAGCTCCACTTTGAAGCCAGTACCATACACCAATCAGTATATACAAGAATAAAAATTCACAATACTGATATACAATTCTGAAAAAAGAAGATTATTATAACTAAGGATTAAATAATCAGATATTAATTAACCACAAATTCATAAGCTAACTTTATACAATTTCAGCAGCCTTTATTAAAAAATTGTTAACACAGCAGATCAATACAGACCAAATATTGTATCAAATATTAACAAAAGAATAGGGCAGCAGCTAGTATAATCAGAAATCAAGAAAGTAATGTGATTAATTAATCATTAACCATTTCAAAATCAGCCTTATTCATACTAGATTATCACCCATCAATTTAAAAAACAAATTTATCCAAAAAAGCCAAGAACATATGAATCATATAAACATGGTTTTATCATTAAACCGAATCTTTTAATTGACATATATAATCAAATCATATTATATAAGAGAGCATATATGACATATAACTAACAGACTATGAGAACCGAACCATGATGCATATATTAGAGGCAGCAACGAAAGAAATACAAGAAATCAGAATTTGTAAATTGAAATAATCGTTAACCATATGAGTAATCAATCAAATTAGGATGCAATTAATCAACAAAACCTAATTTGAATTCATAGAAGCATGAACCAAAAGGCTCTGATACCAATATGTGATCGTAATAACACATGCCCTAACTAGTATGGACCGAATCATGCAAGGGTATATCAAATGAGAGAGAGAGATGATGACGGAGTTCGGCAATGACTGCCTACATCTCCGGGATTCAAGTTCGAATCCAATCCACTATATTCAGGAGATTACAGAGAAGGAGAAGAAAGAGAGAGTTTATGATAACACCTGATTCAGGTGTCTATAGGAGCCAATACTTCCATCGAGTGATCTTCTAACATCACTGATCAAAAGCCCCAACCGAGCTCATCAAAGAACCTCCAAGAATCTATCGTTGCAGGAGCTTGAAGAAGGCAGCCATGGAAGCTTCACCGAGAACCCCAAATCGCAGAACATAAAACCCAAAAGTGAAAAATCGATTTGCATACACATATGACTTGAACCAATCCCAAGCCCCACATATACATAGCACTGAACCGATTGAACCAAATGGTTCAATAGAAACATCACTTAAAAGGAATAGTCCTGATAACCCTCCTAACACTATGCAATTATACATGTTGCAATCAAGTAATAAAAAGTGAGTAAGAATATCGTTCCCATGGAGAAAATAATCTTTTTCATTCTCAACATAAAATGGGATAAAAATTGAAGCAAAATTAATGAAGTTGATTGAATTAATAAGCAAATTTAAGGAAAGACAAGTGAAATAAACAAGAGAACATTTTGTTAATTAAAAGGATCAGTTTTATTGAAAGGGAAAAGAAAATTACAAGAAATATAAAGCACTCAAAGCTGCAACAATAGTTGCCCCAAACACCCTTTGCTCACCATTTCCTTATCAAGTGGTAAACTTAGTTGAGAAAGTTTTTCCAATCAAGGCTATCTTTAAGAAAACTGATCTCACACTCATATGTATGAAAAAAAAATATCATTACAAAACAGCAGGACCAAGCTAACTGAATTGAAACCTTGGCTGTTTCATTGCATCCCAACCCATTTCATGTTGCATTTGGACAAGCCATTCGAAGATCTTATCTGACCTCCTATCTTTTGCTTCTAACTTCGCCAAGAGGTCCATTACAGGATTTGTCCCACGATAGCAGCGGGTTATCTTGCACTGTACGGCTTCAAGAAATCCTTGCAACCTCTGCCATTTCTCTAGAACAATCCATGAAATTTTCCGTCCATTCACTGCCAAGACCACCACAACAGAATATGCTTCAATCCAGAGCCTTGAAATACCAAATGCTCTAGCCAGCGCTAACCCCTTTACCAATGGTTCAAATTCAACAACCACATTGGAACACACCTAAATAACAACGAAAATGATCAAGAACGATACCTTCACTTTCTTATCACACCTCCAGCCCTTGCACATCCAAGGTTATCAAGAGAGGAGCCATCTATGTTCAAATTGAACCACAAATCTGGGGTTAACAACCACCGAACCTCAAGAAGTTCTTTCCTATGCTTTATCTAAACATGGATGCCCAAGCGACAAATAATGATGATTGATGAGAACTTGCTGCCTCAAAGTATCTTCAAATTTGACTTAGCCAAACTGCAAATCCGCCATAATCTCTTGAAATACCCAAGCACTTTACCTTCGCTGCCCCTCATGTTTTCTGCTATTCCTCTCCATCCAAACATAGTAGGTAATAAAAGAGAAGCCCTTTAACCAAGGAGAACAAAAATGCTACAAAAGGCATAGGCATAACTAAATTCAAATCAATTATATTGGAAGAAGATGAAAGAAAAGAGAGTTTTATATTATCATTCCAAAGTATAGCAATTCAACCTAACTGGCCAACCGGATCAAAAGAAAAACCATTATGAAATCCAGTTTAGCCTTTTAAATCTCACTAGATTGCTGTTTAGTTTTCAAGAGAACAACAACAGCTAGCCATCAAACTGGATATATCTAAATCTAAGCTTCAGAACTAGAGCTTCTTGGTCAAACAATTGATGGTTTTCTTCCTTATCAGCATTGCATTTATTGAATATGAATCGAATTGATTTTATAGAATTGGGAAAATACAATATATATATATATATATATATATATATATATATATATATATATATATACATATACATATGTTAGGGATAATGGATGCACAACCACGAACAGAGAAGAACACAAGCAAAGCACACAAGAAGGATTTAATGTGGTTTGGCAAAACCCTGCTTACATCCACCAGAGAGAAAAGAAGTTCCACTATTTTAGAAAACTTCACACTACTTTCACACCCACAAAGTGTTACTCTTTGCTTCATTGCCTTCTAGGTTATCCCACAGAGACTATTTATAAGGAAACCTAAAACCCTAATCCTAATATAATTACAAGTTTAACCCAGAACTAGTAATTGAGCCAAACCTTGTTTCAATTACAAATACAACCAAAACTATAATTACATGGACACACATAATACAAGACACCCAAACCAAACAATCTCCACCTTGAAGAAAATCGTTGATGATGTCTCTCTGCAATCACCCATCTTTGTGTATCCACCACACCTTACCGCATGGCCTACATCTCCTCCAAGGATGCTTTTGTTACCTCCATCACTAAACCACCATGGTGCACCCCCCCCCCACCTGGGGTGTCCCGTATAGCTCATCGCCGCTATACGACGTGACGTGGCTCCATCTCTCCTTTTGTCACAGCTAGCTTCGAGAGATCACTGCCACTCACCAAATCCAAAGCGAAAGTCACTCGCTTCTTTCTAGATTTGACCTTGTTTTGTGCCTGAACAACCTGCAAATTTTGTCTACCTGTACCCTTCCCAAAGTGTCAACTGGAGCTCCACTTGTCTCAACACTCCCTGCAAGCCTGTACAACTTACCAATCATCTTTCCCCGCATCACAACCATTGATCCCCTTGAAACCTTGAGAACTCCACCTTCAGATAACCATCTAAAACCTTTAGAATCTAGAGTACTCAATGAAATCAGATTCTTCCTTAGATCTGGCACATGTCTAACCCCAGTCAAAGTTCGCACAATCCCATCAAACATGCGAATCCGCACAGTCCCAACTTCGACAACCCTGCTTTCCACATTATTTGCCATCTTGACTGTACCACCTTCACATGCATGATGTGTAGCAAGCAGATTCCTGATTGAACATATGTGAAAAGAACACCCAGAGTCTAAAATCCAATATGAAGTATTCAAACCTGATGATGAAGTCAGAAGGACATCATCTCCTCCATTATCGCTCAATAAGACAGCAATAGATGATTCATCACTCTCCCCATCCTTCCTTTTCCTATCCTCCTTACGCCTTGGACAATCTTTCTTTATATGATCTTCCTCTTTGCAATAGTAACAAGTTACTTTGCGACCAACAGACTTTAAGTGACCCCTTGACTTGCTAGACCCCTTTATTCTCCTATTTGATCTTCCTCTACTATGACCACCCCTTACAACCAAGTCACTACTTTCATTTGACTCCCTATCACGGCTATTTTTTCGTCGTGTTTCATTCATTAGCAGACCAGTAATAACATCGTCAAGTTTCAAAGTATCATTACCAAAAGGTAATGTGGTCACAATGTGATCAAATGACTGAGACAATGATGCCAACAAGAGTAACGCCTTGTCTTCCTCCTTGATCTCCTCATCAAGAGCCAACAATTCCGTCAAAATCCTGTTGAACTCATCCAAGTGCTTGTCAAAATTTGCTCCCTCTAACAACTGAAGGCCATATAACTATTTCTTTAAAAACAACCGATTTGTCAACGACTTGGACTTGTACCTCCTCTCTAGCTTTGCCCATACTTCCTCTGGATCTGCCACTCCGATGACTTCACGAAAAACATTATTAGCTAGATACAACTGAATCGTACTATTTGCAAGATCCCTCAACTCTTGCCACTCGTCTTCATTCATCGCCTTTGGCTTTTCTGATTTTTTTTAGATCCTTAACAGTCCCTTTCCACATAATGATGTTTTCACCCGTTGTTGCCATAAGGTGAAATTGTTATGACTATTAAAAAGTTCTATGGAGAAATTAGAACTCTTCATCGCCGTCTGATTTGTGCCCTTCATACCCGTCAACAACTTGAAAAACCTGTTCGTTGATCTCCATACAAACTCACAAAATCAATACCATCAGAGCGAAATCTCCTTTATCTGTCACTTCCACAGAGTCTGGAATGCCCAACAACCTTAGGAACACTTAATTCCGTACAAAAAACCTTCACACAAAATCATGTGGAAACAATCTGTACAATACGATCCGATAATACAATAGTGTTTGCCCTCTAAGTTAGAGGCTGGAGGGATCTTATGCCCCTTGCTCAACTTAAATCACCCCTACTTTAACAGGTGATCAAAGATTAATTCTGTCTTGGAGGTATCAAAGGAATAGCATAGGTCTACAGCCTTGGTCGCCTTAGTGTCCTTTCCTTTGTCTATATGGGGAGTCAAGTATATGCAAGTGAAGGAAGCTTCACTTACAAAATTGACTAAGCTAACTTCACGGTCCTGACAATCAACGTAGTAGAAAGGGTTCTAGGTTTGAGACCCTAACATGTCATTGGGTCTCTAGCTTTGATAGTAAGTACCTATGGACAAGGCCTTCTTTTGTTCCTCCTCTCCTAATAGGTATTGGTAACTCATAGCTTGGGACAACAACTATCTCAAGTTCGCAACCCCTAGCCAACAAACCTGTTTCTTATATCTAGGGTCAAACCATCCAAGGCGATTGTTACAAACTTATTTTGGCAATGCCAGAGTGCACCTAGACCTTAGCTCCTTGAAGTGCGAGATGATTCTCTCAACAGTTTCATTAGATGCATGTTGAAGATGGGTTAAGTCACTTATATGAACTGGTGGGGTTCTGCCATGTAGAATTGGGCATGGAACTTATCCTCCATGTCCTACAAACTGAAGACTGAATTGACAGGAAGGTTATAGTACCAAGTGAAGGCCGTGGACATGTTGTCCTCTCTAGAAAACTTGGTAAACTCAAAGACTTTGAAATTTCACCTAGATCTATCTAGCTATAGTATTCTCTAGGTGTGGTTTTTTGTAGACTGCCCTCATCATATGTAGGTCGGATTGATTTGATCTTGTCTTAACCAAGTAACTCCTTCTCGGTCAATAGGACCAGCCTACTACCCCTGTGGAGGCCTAAACTCAGGACAATCTCCTGGGCCCTCAACTGGGACTCCTCTTTGGTCCCCATTTGGTGAAAAAGTGTGAAATCTCCCGGATTTCTACCCCTTTAACCCATGGTTTCAAGACCGAGAACCCGGGCCTTTAGTCGGCAACAACTATGGGCCACTCAAGTAAAGCCCGAAGGATTGGAAATAGAACCAATGTTGGTGGATGACCCTTGTGATGACTCAACAACTCTCCTAAAGTTTAAGTGAAGAGAGAAGATTAATTACGATGGTGTAAAAGGGTGATTTTGGAACGTCGTAGACTGATGATGGAGAATCCGACTGACACTAATAAGGTATCAAATCTAAGATCATCGAAAGACCTTTCCAACAAGTCAAAAATCATTGAATTCGGAGTCCGTTTGGGAGTCCAAAATGGACCGGTCGGTTGGGCCGGTTGGGTGAACTAACCCCCCATTGCATTTTCTGTTTAGGGGCAAAAACGGAATTCTAGGTTTTTAAGCCTTATTTTATGTTTAACTCACCCGTAACCGCATTTCTTTATGCTAGAACGAGGTTGAGGCTGCGGGAAGAGGAGAAAACAAGGAGAAGAGTGGTTCCCATCCTTTCGAAAGTGTTTTGTGATTCGAAACTTCGCAAAAACATTAGGAAATGTTAGTTTTCTTTAATACTTCTTTTAGACACAATTTTGTGAGTATATTCTCTTCTATTCTTTTGTGAGATCTTGAAGAGGAAGAGTGTTTGGTATCTTGGATGCTCATCTTTTCTTGTATTAATGTTTCCCTTGAGTATGAGAGTAATGGTTTGTCCCCTTGCAAAGGATTTTGCATTTTGACTCTCCAGATCACCCACGAGTGATTTAGGAGAGCCAATTTGGGGCTTTTTGATCTAGATTAAATTGGATCAAATTGAATTTACACATAGGATACTTTTACTGCCAATTAGACTTTCCCAAAGTTTCGTTTCAATTAGACTTCGAATTGGTGGCGAATTAGAGACCAATCACTAATGAGGTTGAGAACTACCTTTTTAAACTAGTAGTCAGGATTCTGTTTTCATGTGAGATTTTGGGATATCCTTTGAAACCCAAATAGACTTTAATTTGTGATTATTATTTCTCTTGCATGAATAGGTTTATATATCTTTAGTCACTAACTTGTGGGAGTGGATTTTGGGACTTTGGAGAAAGGATCAAAATGAAAGGTGAGGAATATAGTTAACCTTATATTACATGTATAATGATGTTAGTTAAATTTTATTATTGATATGTTGATTTGCTTTTGTATTATCTTGTGACTATATCTTCTAGTTTTCAATATCTTTTGAATGGTAATATGAGAATGTATGAGATGGATGAGATTGAATGGATTGAGTTTTTCTTTTATTTTTAAATCTTAAATTATTAATATGAAAATATATGGTGATGTTGAATTAAATTACTGCTTTTATTTTATGTTGCTTACTAGGGTTGTGGGTTCACCCATTGCCCTTGTGACCTTATGTGATTTGGGAATGGGGAAAGCCCTTTTGGCATTTCCGTCATTGGACACTAGTAGATGTGGTATGGGACACATTCCTATGGTGCCCTTGGCACTTTTCCTGATTACCGATTGACATACCTAGAGCATGTCTAGAAATGTTTGATTAGGTGACCTCATGAGTACTACTACCCTTTCGGCAGGGGTATTGAAACCGGTTAATCCGTAATGTTAGTGGCTAGGTCCTGTGTGCCAAATAGACCCACTATCATCATAGAGAGGTAGGGTTGCATATAATAGATAAGGGTTCTTGGGCACTCAAGACTGGTAACCAACCCGTGAGAGGACATGGAGAGCATCATGTCCATTATATGTGGATGATTGCTGGGTTAAGGAATGGGATTCAACAGATGCCTGCCGTTGAAGATTCCATTCATAGGTAGAAAAAGATACTGAACCGAGTTGGTTGGTGCCATAGGGGAAGTATCCGGACCAACGAGACCATATGACTTTGTATTGGGCCTAGGATTATCCTTGACATGCGCCAGATCATATACCAATGGTGATAAAAGAGAGTGGTGACCTAATCCCCATCCATGGCTTGGTAGTACTTTACCCAACAACCGTGGAGAACCCAACAAACTTGCTTGAGTGCCGTGAGGGAAGAGTGACTAAGACCGCCCAAAGAAGACTAGTGTATGACTTAATGCGTTTCTATCATAGAGACTTCATGATAGAGTTAGGAGCATAATATCATAATCATTCATATATCATATTATTGTCATTAATTACATTATCGATATTCATGTTATATGTGTGGTGTGAAAATCTTGTTAATGAATGCATGATATGATGTTGAGTTGACCTCACTGAGTTTTGTTGAACTCATTCCTTTTCATATGTCTTTTTTTATTAGATTATACTACAGGTTATCATGACTTCTTCCAAATGGAGGATTCGTTGCAGACATGCCTTCTTGAAAGAGTGACCAAAGAAGAAGTGGATGTGCATGGAGCTTCATGTCTGTGTTAAGACTGTCCTTATGGGATTGGATTCCATTAGAGAATTAATTTAGTTTATTTTTCTCGCTGCAATAAAACTATCCTATTTTCTTTTCAAAACTCTGATACCTTTTGATTTGAAGTAATGAATGATTGTAATCATTATTTCAGATTTGATAACTTTATATGAGAAACTTGATTTATTTTTGTCAGTTTGATTTTATTATATCACATGTTGTATGGAATTATCATTGAACTTAGGTCTTGTGGTATATCACCCCCATGGCTATTCGGGTATGACCGGATCCAGCTGGGTGGGGTGTGACACAAAGGGTCTCTTTCAGGGACGTTTAGGGGGTCTGCCACCTATTTTGAAATGGGTTAAAAGAAGGATAACAATTATAACGGCCTCCAGCACTTTGCAAGTAAGGAACCTAACCTGCCTCTAGAGGAATAGCATTTTCCAGCTTTTATATAATAGTATGATAGTATGAATGTATGATATATATTTAACTATATAATTAATGCTTAAATGACCAATTATCTTTTTTTTTTAAATCCTATATTAACGCAATGATTAAATAACCTGAGGAGCATTTTGGTCCCTTCACGTTTGAAAATTGAATAAACTTAACAGCAGCTAACGGTGTTAATCTGCTTGGGACTAGGGGTGCATGTTTGGCCCTGACGGCCCTGACCCGTTGTAAGCCCGCCCTGAACCCGAACAGGGCTTGGGCTCAAGATTTTGGCCTTGATGACTGGTTAGGGCCAAAATATTCTGGCCTTGACTAGGGCCAAGGGCGGGTCTGGGGTTACTCTTTGGTTCGTCAGGCCTGTTCCTACCTGTTCTTAATTTCTCGCATGACCCTAGCCCTAATCCTTGCCCTAATTTTGTCCATGATGTTTGATCTCAATAAATTAAGAACATAGAAAAGGATAGGGCCAATTAAGGCCAGGGGACAAAGACAGGGCCAATCAAGGCCAAAGATAGGGCCAATTAGGGCGAATGAGCTTGGCTTGGCCCTGTAGGGCTTAGGGTTAGGGACAGTAATCCTTGGACCTGAATTAGGTTCAGGGTGGGAATGAACTTAAATTAGAATGTATAGGGCTGAGCTTGGGATTGCAAAAGCCGGCCCAACCTGACCCTGTTGTAACCCTACTTGAGACTCATATGTAAATATTGCATTAAGGGACTCAACATTAGTTCATGGTACACTAAAACAACCCACACACACAAAACTCTAATTATTATCTGTGGAGAGAGAGAGAGAGAGAGAGAGAGAGAGAGAGAGAGTTTAAACATGGTTCAGCTGAGAAAGAGCTTAACATGCATCCACACAGATCCAATGGAGAAATCAACCTCCATCACAGATTGAATGGCTCCTTTTCATTCAGCCATTCCGAATGGAGTTATTTATAAATAAATGGTAGAGGCTCGCGAGTCCAATATTATTCCAAGGTTACTAGGACTCTTAGCATAAGAACCCTATCAGAATAGGTGGTGGAGTTGATTCTTGTCATAAGGGTTGGTGCAGCTCAAGTGATGAAGTTGTGTCTCAATTGGACATTTATCAGTTTGCCTCTTCTTAGAGTCCTTAGCAAAGCAAGTGACGGCTAGGGTTGGTCTTATAGAATCCTTGCTTGTGTTAGCTTTGTGATTGGTGGCTAAGGGTTGATGTATAGAGTCCTTGCTAATGATGTAAAATAGTTTAGTAATCAGAAATTCTAAGTTTCATAACAATCATTAATACCTTCATAGTTATAGCGTGTCGTATATATATATATATATAATTTCGCAATTACAATTTAGACTTGTATATGTTCAGAATAAAATGTTTATGGCCATAGATTTTTCTCAATGAATTAATAATTTGCTGCTATGAAATTGGTATTACGATTTTATCATAAACTCTACACCTAAAATCCGTAAACCCATATGCAAATTGGATTTTTTTATTGTATGACACAAAATTACATAAATACCCCTAGTAAAATACTTTCATATTAAACCTACCTCCCATTTTAGTTCCAATTTTATATAATATAAATTTCATATTAAATAGATGCTATTTATCCCATTCACACATAAAACTTTTGTGAGTAATGATCTAGGAAAGAATGAGATATTCTTGTCAATGTAGGGTTGGTAGAGTGGTAAGATCCATACTTCTCAGTGGAGAGGTCATGGTTCGACCCTTGCGAATGACAAAGCTCCCCCCTGAGGATGTAATCGAGGTACATGCAAGCTGGCTTGGATGAACCTCAGATACCAAAGAAGGATATATTCTTCAAAAGAATATCCAAATTAAACTAAGATCCTACCATAGATTTACTCTGAATAATTTATACCTAAAATTTGGCAACAATAAATTTGTTATATAAAAAAATTACGATGCAATAGTTTAAGGGTGTCAAAACCTAACTCAAACCGTTAAAATCGGACCAAATCGGCCCATTATAGCCCAAACCGCCCCAAACCAAAGCTTAACGGGCTGTGTTTAGGCTAAACAACCTTAGTCTGCAGTGGTTCAGGTTTGGCCGGGCCTACTCGTGTGTGGCCCGCTAGCCCAAACTATTTGGCTCGAAACTAGCCCGAACTTGAACCAACCCATTAAACCCGTTATAAATTTTCATCTGGACCCCCTGAGGTTTGATCTTTGTCATTTTTAGTCCAAAGAAATGGATACTTTGCATCTGCCTCCCCTGAGGTATCCAATAAAGTTAATTAAAGACAAATTGTGATTTTTATGACCAAAATACCCTTGTATCTATTATACCGTAAGATTGCATCATATCTTCACAATTAAATCCAACAGTGAGAATTAAAAAAAGTATTTATATCTTATAAATTTATCAATTATTAAATCTTTGAATATAAAAATATTTTAAATTTTACATTTTAACGATTTAAACTTTCTTAAATTTTCTTCCCAATCGTTACGTCTTCTTCATCTTCTTCATCTTCTTCATCTCTGTTTCTGCCATGGCCAACAGATCTTTAAACCCTAAATGGGGGAAAGAAAAAAACTCTACGAAAACCAATACACCAACAGAAACCCTATGTCTAATCGGATTTGCACATCGGCTCACCTCTTTCTCAATGAACTTCGTGAAGAATCGTTCCACCCGAACTGTGGAGACATTTAGGCGCAGAGTAAGCATTGATCGCAAATTAACCATACCTACAACTATTTCTTCTACTTTGAATCCCATTGATATCAAGATTCACAAATAGATGAAAGTGTTTTATAAACAAAGTAAAGAAGGAAACGACCTAACATCATTAACTGTCAATCTGGGCAATCCCATTTTCCTTTTATGATATTTCTCCACAGAAAGATAAAGCATTCCAAAGGAGACGAGTGGGTTCTCCAGTGACTCGTTCGTGGGCCAATTGCAATTCCCTTCATCCACCTTCGAATTGGTGAGCCGATGTGAGCCAATGTGCAAATCCGATTAGACCTAGGGTTTCTGTTGGTGTATTGGTTTTCGTAGAGTTTTTTTCTTTCCCCCCATTTAGGGTTTAAAGATCTGTTGGCCATGGCAGAAACAGAGATGAAGAAGATGAAGAAGATGAAGAAGACGTAACGATTGGGAAGAAAATTTAAGAAAGTTTAAATCGTTAAAATGTAAATTTTAAAATATTTTTATATTCAAAGATTTAATAATTGATAAATTTATAAGATATAAATACTTTTTTTAATTCTCACCGTTTTGGATTTAATTGTGAAGATATGATGCAATCTTACGGTATAATAGATACAAGGGTATTTTGGTCATAAAAATCACAATTTGTCTTTAATTAACTTTATTGGCTACCTCAGGGGAGGCAGATGCAAAGTATCAATTTCTTTGGACTAAAAATGACAGAGATCAAACCTCAGGGGGTCCAAATGAAAATTACCCTAAATTTAATTTAAATGTAAAAAACAGAAAAAACCCCCAAGTATCCATTTGTTTTCCTTTATTGTTTTGCTTTAGAATATGCAAACAACAAGCCTGTCAAAGCCTTCGCCATTTGGAAGATGGACTTAGTAAATATTTAGCAAGTGTATTATCATTTGAAAATCTTTTAATGCTTTATTTTGATCCATTTTTACAAGTGTCAAGAAGAGGGAGGAGAATAAGTAGGGACAACCCATAAAAATTCATTAAGATGCCAACTTTCTTTTGTATATTAGTTCTATAATTTGTACTTCTTTGTAGAATTTTGTTTTTTTTTTAACACTCAACACAAGAGACTTGGAGAGAACTTAATGCTTATATGTGTTCACATGCTCTTGATAAATTCCACACATCAACAAGGTACTCAAAACATATCGTTAATAAACCTGAACCCAAACCATTAGTAAACCCAATTCTAAACCGTTAGTCCAAACAGTAACTCAGCCCGAACCCAAATTGCACCGGCCTGAAACCGTTATTTTCTTAATGGGCTGTGTTTGAGCTGAGTGTTTTTCAACCTGTAACCATTAGGCCTAGCTCAAACCATTGACACCCCTACAATAGTTCAACATAGACTATTTACAGTTATAAACATCCGGTAAGTGGTAACTAAAAATCTGTAGTGACTCACATACTATGAAAATTTATACATTTAAATACTTGTGGCAAAAAATTATCCTTTATCTTCAATTTTCTGTTTGCAACTACAGATGGAATTTACAGTTGTGAGCAGATATAAGTAAGAAATCTACAATTATGGGCTATTGCCATGAATTGTTTGATTTACTATTGAAGAAAACAACAATTATTAGCACTTTAATTATGTTTTAGTGTTGCTAGAAATCTTTTCTTTGATTTATACTTGTTTAATTGAAAGTTTTCTTTCGGCCAAAAATTACTTAATTGTTCGGTGGCGTGCATGCTGGAGTCACTACATGGATATCACCTTCATTCGGGCATGCCTCGTTTCGCTGCAAAGGTGGATTTCCGAAAGGCTTATGACTCTGTGCAATGGAGTTTTCTTTTCACATTGCTTCTTCGTATGCAATTTCCTCCTATTTTCATAAATTGGGTGGTTCAGTTGGTAACAAATCCTCAATATGTGGTGTTTTTAAATGGTGCTCAATCCCCCTGCTTTATAGTGAACAGGGGTCTTCGGCAAGGATGCCCTCTTTCCCCAACTTTGTTTAATTTGGTGCTTCAAGTGTTTACTGACTCTCTATCTGTAGCTGCCTGCTCGGGTGAATTCAAGTATCATCAGTTTTGTGAGAAGCCGAAAATTACTACTATATGCTTTGCTGATGATTTATTTATATTTGGTAGATCCTCAGTTGCAAATATGGCATGTCTTGCCAGGGTCTTGAGCGACTTCTCAGCAAAATCGAGTCTTTCAGTGAATAGGGATAAATCAACAATCTATTTCTCCAATACTCCCCAACTGATTCAGGAAGTCTTTCAACAATCACTCAGGTTCCCAATTGGTGTCTTGCCTGTTCGTTATCTTGGTATTCCTCTTACTTTGAAGCATCCTACTCCAGCGGACTTTGCATCTCTTATTGCCAAGGTGGAGGGTAGGCTAAATGCATGGAGGGCAAAATCTTTATCTTATGCGGGGCGGTTGACGTTGATTAAATATGTCCTTTACGGCATTATTGGGTATTGGGTGCAGTGTTTTAAGTTACCTCAGACGGTGGTGCAATCCTTGGAACGATCCATGGCTCGCTTCTTATGGTGGGGTGCTAGAGAAAGTGGGTCAATTAATGTTTCTTGGCAAAAGATCTGCAAACCTTTTAAGGAAGGTGGCTTGGGCATCAAGGATATTTCCAATTGGAATTTGGTAGCCTTGGCGAAGCAAATTTGGCTCATATGCATGAATTCGTCATCTCTGTGGCAAACCTTTGTTCGACATAGATGGTTGAAGAAGAACACTATTTGGTCCCTTCCTCTGCCGAGTCGATGTTCTTTCTCTCTTCGGGCCATATTGAAGGTTAGATCACTGATTATTCATAAGATTCAATACTTAGTGCATGACGGATCCACCATATCAACTTGGTTTGATCCATGGTTGGAATCGGGTCCACTTAATAGCCCTGGGTTGTTGGTGTCTACTGCGGTTGGCAGGGAGCCTCATTCTCGCGTTTCAGACTTGATAGGTGATCATGAAATGTGGAATGGAGAGGTAAATGATCCTGTGATTTGTGAAAAGTGGCCTGAAAGTTCTAAGACTCCCATATTTCGTCGTTTGGAGGGGGACAAGCCAGTGTGGACAGCCAGTTCTTCAGGTGATTTCACTATTAGTTCGGCTTATAGTATGCTTCGTCAAGCAAGTGAAGAAGTGGGTTGATATAATGTGATTTGGTCATCTAAAAACCCAAAACGGTTTGCTTTTGTTGCTTGGCTAGCCTGCCTTGAGCGCCTTCCTACCAAGGACCGATTAATCTCATGGGGTAAGAATATTGATCCAACTTGCTCATTATGCCAATCGATAGAAGAATCGCATGCTCATATCTTTTTCTCCTGTCCTTTCTCGTTTGGTGTTTGGAGCCGTCTCATGATCCTTCATGGGCTTAAGGATCCTGGTCCTCTCCAATGAGCAGACGCCTTACAATGGTGCATTGAGCATTTCAGGGGATCCGATAGCTTGAATGATGTGAGACGATTGAGCTTTGTTACCATGATTTACTTTTTATGGCAGGAAAGGAATAATCGTAACTTTCAGAAGGGCCCTCGGAGTGACCTTGACATCTTTTACTTAGTGGCTAAGATGACTCGATTACGGTTTCAATTTGCAAAGCTAGTGGTGGAGGATTGCCAGAGACAGAGACAATTCTTCTCTAGTTGGGGTATTTCGGTTTCTTTTGCCCAAGTTAAGAGTTCTGTTCATTATTGGTTACCACCGCCATGGGGTTGGATCCTGATCAACTGTGATGGTTCTCTCCGGGGACATATTGGAGGGTATGGTGCTATGGCTCGAAATTGTAGAGGTGATGTTATTTTTGCTTGTTCTGGTGGCTGTGCTAATGTGGGTGTTTTTCATGCTGAGATGCTTGCACTTCGGTGTAGCTTGCAATTTGTGCAGCAATACGGCTGCAATAAGGTTTTGGTGCATTCAGAGACCAAGTGGCAATTAGGACTTTACTGGGTACTTACCGCCCACATTAGGGAATACTAACACATTATTGAGGATATTCATCACTTGAGATATTTGTTTCAGGAGTATATTTTGGTGCATGGTGTTAGGGAGACTAATAGTTGCGCAGATTTTTTAGCCGGATTGGCAACGTCGGACCAAGAAATTTTGTTGGATCCTCTCTCTTTGCCTGCTCAGCTCTCTCAATATGTTGTAGAAGAGTGACAGGGTCGTAGGTTCTTTAGAACCTAATCTTGTATTATTGTTTGTGTTCTATTTATTTATATTAATATAAAGTTTCCTTTTCTCCAAAAAAAAAAAAAAAAAAAAGAAACATGTGGAATCCTTATGTAGTAGGGTGATGAAATAGGAAAAGGAAAAAAAAATGATTTTGTAGAAAATTTTTTGATGGTGGGTCTTACTTTTGTTATATCCCAAACTTTTCCACAAAATATCACCTATTTAATAGGACTTTCAAACTGAATGAGGTGGGAAAAGTAATATAGCACATAGCAAATAAATTTTTCTTAATTTAAGGAAGTTTGTTTGATCACTTTTCCACCCAATTGAACCAAACAAACCACACTTTGAGATTTCATATAAAATTCTACTTTTTCCCTCCCCTTTATTACCCACTCCACTTCAAATTCAGCTAACAAATGGTGCCTTGACACAAATTTTGAAACTGCTAAGGTGGTATTCTGGATTCTCTCCTTGCCCTGAGTTATGAGGGGCTTATACTTAATTTTGTTAAAAAAAAGACTCAAACAAACTTGTGTAATCTTTTTAGAGAAGATTGAAACTAACATGTCTCTTGAAATAACTTTGAAACTCGTAAGATCTTGTGACAGAAGATTGAAACTCCTTTTATTGAATCTAAACTAGAAAAGCTCCAATTTGACCGTGGCTGAAGGGTAACCTACATTTGCAGTGAAGAAGATAGTGTTGTGTTGTTAACATGTGTGTTCCAAATAATACAAGGGACTGGATTTATACTACTTACACTTCCTCCAATTTTGCACTCCCTAATTACCTTACCCAATCTGCAAGAATAACTCCTCAAACTGCAAATTTGATTAGGATCTATATCCCTTGCAGCAATAGGCCTAAGTACTGGGTAAAAACTGACAAGCGCTTTGGTCAACTTAGCCAAGGTGCATCACGCACGATCCTCTAACCAGCTTTGAACAAACGGAGATCAGGGGCCCAAACAATATTTCGACAATAAGTTGCTTTCATCGGGGGAAGAAAAAAAAAAAAAAAAAAAAACAAAGGACCAGTTGGTGTTTTGACACTACGTGAACCATGAAAACAAAAGGTTAAGGGATGCAAGAGATTTCTTCGTCATTGTCAGTAATCACATATTTCAAGCCTTTGGAAGATAACTCAAATCTTAGGCTATTGGCATGTCTTCTTCGTATGTGGTTTCTATCGTTTGACAAGATTAGGTTTATTATGGTGTTAGTTTATTATGGGTTCCATTGTCTGAGCAGATTAGGTTTACTTAATGTTTTCCAGCTTTATATCGATGTGAAATGAAGAAATCTGTCATCCTTAACTTTTTTTTTTGGTAAGAGCTGTCATCCTTAACTTTGCATGCCTAAAAGGCTAAAACGATGTAATTTCTATTCTCCATTTGTGTGGTTAGAAATGAATTCCCCATCCGATATTTTGCTTTAAGAAAATGAAAGTTCACAAGGTAGGTGCACTATGCCAACATAGAGGCTCAACTAGGACCTCAGCAAAATTGTTTACCAAGACATCGTAGGTTAAGATGTACGTGTGTGAACCTCCTCTTCTTAATTGAATTTGTCTTTTTCATTCATTCATGGTTTAGGATTCTCTCCCCTATAATGGAGAGTACAGAGTACTCTTCTATGACTTTCGACCACAGTTGAAGGTGCCTTTCATCGATGAGTTGGGGTTCTCCCCCTAAAAAGGGGGGGGGGGGGGCTCCCTAATAAAAAAAAAAAAAAGAGGGGCAAAAAGGTTCAGGTGATGGGTCATACTTATTAATGACTAAAATGGTCATTCTATATCTCCCGGTCTGAACCAGCAGTTGCACGATCCGACCAGGTTTGATACTTAGTAAAGTTCGACCAGGCGGATCATGGTAGGACCGACCAGAGTGATAAACAGCATCCACCTAACAAGATGAGAAACCTCACAAGGGTAGAGTCCTACCAACCAACAACCACAGAGGAGTTCCAGTTAGGTAAAAGAACTCTTCCAAAGAGTTACTCTCCTATGGCAACTCTCATTAGAGTCATATTCCGAATATAACTCCATCACCATACTCTATATAAACACCTCAGGTAAACACTATGAGGTAGGTATTCATACTTTGTGTGATCAATTACTTGAGTTCTCCATTGAGTAGTTGAGATCATGTTATTGGTACTCACTTGTTCGTCGGAGACGTACCTCGACCCCCCAAGGTCGAGCTTGTATCTTGCAGGTTCATGACAGGGAAGGACGAGCGAGATTGTATCAACAATACTTATTAAATTTTAAATTTTTTTCCCCCACTTGTAAGTTGTAAGCCCAAAGCTGCCCCGCCAGGAAAAATGAGCCACCATCTTCGTTGATGGTGTTCGTTAAGTTAATAATCATCATTCAAGCCTAACTAGTGCACTCACTGTATTTGTCTACTTGAGGGCGCTTTTGATAACGTTCTTAAAAAACGTTTCTGGCGTTTTTCTGTTCTTTGGGAATGGAAAGGAACGGAAGAACGGGTTAGAGGCGTTTGACAAAACGGTTCGTTCTTCGGTTCTTAAAGAACTGACCAGTCAGAAAAGTGTTCTAAAGAACGCTTTTTACAGAACATAAAAAAGATGTTTTTACCAAAGAACAGAAACGGAAGTGATAAAATTGGTTTAAATTGAAGCCTTAAAACAAGTTTATCAAGCACCAACTTATTTTCAACCAAAAAAAGAAAAAAAGAGAAAAAGAAAAAAACACTAACATATTTTATTAGTGTTTTAAAAATATTTTCAGAACGGATTTATCAAATGCCCAATTTCAAGCAAAGAGCGGTCTTTTAGCACAGAAACATTAAAAAACGGTTTTGCATAAGAACTGGTTTCTCAGAACAGAAACGTTACCAAACGCAGACTCAGTTTCTGGAAGTTTCTTTACAGGCGTTCTAGCTTGAATGTTAGTACCGTTTCGTGACGTCTTCGGGAAAAAAAAATCTAAAAATCTATGGTTGTATGGCTATCACAAAGAAGTATATAAAATTGGCAAGCATTTACACCGAAAAAAGAACGAGAAAGAAATGGCCCTTAAACTTCATGCTTTGAACCCTCCCTTCTATTTTCTAGAGTTCCCTACGAGATATACTATACTACGAGATTCATGCAATCTACGATTGAAATCACAAATCAGACCTATTTCTAATGCTACCATTCAACCCCAAGCGGAAGATAGTAAGCCATCAGTTGTCTACCAACCTACCATTTGGGACTATGATTTCCTCGAGTCCTTACATAGTGACTATGAGGTAATTAACTATATATATATATATATTTAGTTGCAGTGCTTTTTTTCATTTTTCATTTTTCTTTCTGTAGTTTCTTCATATTGGTTTTCTTGACTATATATGTAGGATGGCACATTCAGACCAAGAACTGAAGAACTTACAGAAGATGTCAAGGTTATGCTAAACAAAGAGGTGGAACCGTTGGCTCAGCTCAAACTGATCGATGATTTGCAAAGGTTGGGCTTGGGACACCTCTTCTATAAAGAGATAGACCCAATCTTACGAGCCACATACGGTAACAGAAAGATAGAAAAGTTGATCAAGGATAATTTATATTCAACTGCTCTTCATTTCAGGCTTCTTAGGCAACATGGATATCTGGTCTCCCAAGGTACCCCATAGTAGTGGTTAAAGGTTGGTTTTGTGTGTGTTCTTGAAAACATAACAAGACTTCTATGATTGCAGATGTGTTTAGTAGATTTATGGATGGAAAAGGAAAGTTCCATGAGTACCTCTCCGATGACAGTGCGGGAATGTTGAGCTTGTATGAGGCTTCATACCTTGGTACTGAAGATGAAAGCATCTTGGATGAAGCCAGAGACTTCACTAAAAGAAATCTTGAAGAGAAGATGAAGGATTATAAAGACTCAAATCTAAAGGCTCAAGTTAAACATTCTTTGGAAGTTCCTCTGCACTGGAGGATGCCTAGGGCAGAGACAAGGTGGTTTATTGATGTATACCAGCAACAACAGGACATGAATCCTATAATTCTTGAATTGGCCAAGCTGGACTTCAACAGGGTGCAAGCAGTACATCAGAGAGATCTTCGAAATGCATCAAGGTATGACTAAGACATGGCAACATGATGAGTGTATTTCTCAATCCACTATGACTTGTTCTAATTGAATCACTCGCTTTGCTAGGTGGTGGCAAAATCTTGGTTTAACGACAAAATTGAAATTTGCAAGGGGCCGACTTGTGGAGAGTTTCTTGTTTTAGTATTGGCATTACCTATGAGCCCCAATATGAGCGTTGTAGAATGTGGCTTACGAAAGTGATGAATTTTGTTTTAATAGTAGATGACATTTATGATATATATGGTTCGATTGAAGAACTTGAGCTTTTCCCTAGTGCAGTTGAGAGGTTATTATTATTATTTTTTTTAATATTACTCATATGATTGTGTTTTTTTGGGTACTCGTTAAGAAAAGAGGTTATAATTAATTAACTGAAACTGGCTGTTTTTGTTTCAGATGGGAAATGACAGCAGTGAATGAACTTCCAGATTACATGAAGATTGTTTTCTTAGCCCTCTTCAACACCACTAATGAAATGGCATATGACATTCTCAAAGAACAGGACTTGGATATCTTACCATACTTGAGGAAAACGGTAGAATGTCTTTAATCCCAAAATATCATCTTTTGCACATAATACTTGAAGTTAATTTACTAAAATTTCCGGTTTTTTGTGGAAAATTTCTTTTTTTTCTTGACCTGTTTGGGCTCAGTGGGTGTATTTCATTAAGGCAATGTTGGTGGAGGCCAAGTGGTGCCAAAGTAGAACAATCCCTTCCACTGAGGAGTATTTGAAAAATGGATGGGTTTCATCATCTGCGATGGTATTTCTCGTCCACACATTTTTCGCTACAAGACAAGAGATCAATCAGGAGGTACTCCAACATTTGGAGAGCAACCCAAGTATAATATTTGGTCCTTCCATGATTTGTAGGCTTTCCAATGATCTTGCCACTTCATCGGTATGTAAATAAGTCTTCCCTATATTTCTCCTCATTGTTGATAAATCACAGAGCCTAAAAATGTTCCTTTTGGGTCCGATGTAGGCTGAACTACAGTGAGGAGATGTTTCATCCTCAATCCATTGTCACATGCAACTATGCAAGAACATGCAAGAACATAGAGTTCCTGAGAAAGCAGCCCGTGAACACATTAGAGACAAGATCATTGAGATGTGGAAGCTGGTGAATAAATCTATAACCAGGTCTTCTTTCTCTGGACAATTTGTCCAATTTTGTCTAAATTTTGCCCGCACGTCACTCTTTGTTTATGAATATGGAGATGGACTCGGTACCGAAAGTAGCAAAAGCAAGGACCATGTGTTGTCCTTAATAGTAGAACCTATTACAGTTGGAGCTCTGTAACTCGTCTAAAGTATGTTGATGATGGTTTACTTTTTTAGTTTTGTAAGAGTAGATTATGTAACAACGGGTATTGTGTTCAGCTTTGTGAGTCTAGATCAACCTCATCCAGGCTGCCCAGACAGCCGAACACCCATACTCACATGAATGTGAGACCCACACTCACAGTATCGGTGTATAAATGTCCAAGAAAATGTAAATTGTTAACACAATATAATAAAAAAAAAGCTTTATAATTAAAATTACAAATCCTTCCACAACATCACTTTGAACCCAGCAAGTTAACTGTCACTCGAATTTGCTTCCCTCAAATGGTTGTGAAGAACACACCTGACATACAAACATCCCCATATCCCAAATATTCCACATCAAATTAACCATGAACCATGGACGGTGGTGCTTCTACTGCAAGATGGCCACTGCAGTGAAGTGATCGGAGTTTACCTACACTCTCAACCATGCGACAACAAACATAAGTACTTGTCCATTTCCCTCATTTACTCAAACACCATAAACACCTAAGCTATCTTTGACCAAAACCATCACAATGGAGTGATCTCCACGTTGGCAGAGACCGAAACCAGTTAGGGCCCTCGAAACAGGGATTTTGAACTTAACCTTGATCCTCCACCTATGGAAAACAGGATAGAACTGTTCTAACTAGGTTATCCCCTACTGAGTCCCAGTTTTTTTATGATAAAATCTAGCTGGAATACCGTCAATACTGGGAGCTTTTAAACCCCCGATTTGTAATAGGGCATCTTGTATTTTCTTCTGAGAAAATTCTCTAAACAGCTAAGAATTCATAGCATTTTTGATACAACAAGCACTAGATTGATGAGAAATTTGAACCCCCGATTTGTAACTACCATATGATCCCGTCTTAATTTGATCTTGTAGATTTGGATGAAGTTCCTATTTGGTTTCATATTTGCAACTATGGTCTTTATTCCAATTTCAGTATTTGTGATTAGGTGAAGCACAGAGAAGAAAAAGTAGTAAGAAGACCCAGAAGAAGGGAGAAGAGAAAAAAATGAAGAGAAGATGAGATGGTGGGATGAGAGTTATGCATGTCTCTCCCTGATCTTCAAGATAGCTTTAGTTATATAAAAATATTACATAGACCTGGACAGAATATTTTGTCCACTTACCAAAAAATAGAAAGGCTGAAAAATAGTAACTTCTACAGCTCACTTCAAATAGATCAAAATGTAAGTTTTTTGATTTGAAATCTCTGGATTCTTTTTTTTTTGGTAACCCAACATTCATTTAAAGGCAATAGCCGAAGCACCCTGATTACATAGTTCAAGGAGCCAAGGAGTGGAAGATGGCCATGTAGTCCTGCCTCCAAGGGACAAGGCCTTCCTAGCTAGAGAATGAGCAACAAGGTTCACTTCTCTAGAACAATACACAAAAGAACACCGATGAAAGTGGTGTATTACATAGTTGATATCTCTTACAATTGATTGCACCTCAGCAGAACCATTTCCACACCCTCCATTGAGCCAATCTACCAATGTAGCATTATCCGACCTAATATGCACGCTGCCAATTCCTTCTGTCATTGCCCATTGCATGGCAAGTAATATAGCTAAACCCTCCCCAATCAAACTATCCGAAGCTATAATCGGTTCGGATGCAGCATGTAGGATGTTGCTATTGTGATCCATTACAATAAAGCCCGCACCTCCAACATGACCCTTCAAAGGTATAGCCGCATCACACCAAATGGTCGCATCAAGATTATCAATTGCAACACCTTCCTCTTGATCCTCTCTTTGAGTTGGAGGATGATATTGAGTAACACCCTCAAAGTTCCCCATTGCATTCCAATACTCTTGAAATGCACGTTGGGATCTAGCCACAACTTCTTCTGGATCAGGGCCTTTGTACTTGAATGTTGCTTCATTTCGAGCTATCCACAAATTCCAGCATACAAAGGCAAAATGACTTAGAACCATTCTCCCCACCTCTTTACTTGGAAATGTAACTTTCTCCCATGCTTTCAAAGCCTCCGCTAATGAGATTATAGAGCCTCTTGGAATCAAAAAGTGCAATCCACTACCAAACCAAACAGCTTCGGCATATGGACACTGAAATAGTAAGTGAGCTGAAGTTTCTCGACCACCCCCGCACCTACGACACATAGGATCTAATGGTACTCCTTTTTGGGCCAAACTACTAGCTGTTGCGATACCATCTGCACAAACCCTCCAGAGAAAATTCTTGATCTTGGGCAATGTTTTACATGACCACATCCTCTTCCACACCCTCTTAGGAATAGACTCCCACTCATGGCTTCTAGATGTAGTAGGCTGACTTTGCTTCGCATATTCCCTCAGATTTAACAAGACATGATAGGCACTTTTTGTTGAGAAGCATCCATTCCTCGCACCCCCCCAAATTAATGTGTCTTCACTAGGGCATATCGGTATCCTTACCATGAAAATGGCTTCAGTGTCTTGATGAAAAAACCATTGATTAATGATATCCCGATTCCAAGTGCGTGATTGAGGCTCAATCAACTGGGCTACACGAGTGATAGGGCATCGAGAGGGTTTTCGGCCCACTACCTTAAAATCTCTGGATTCATGAATGCAAGATTTATACCCGTTTGGTTGTGAAAATCTCTAGATTCATGAAATCTAGAGATTCATCTTTTTACACTAAAAAAGTGAATCTATAGATTTATGGGTATGGGGTGAAATCCAAAGATTTCATCCCTACTAAAAAAACGCTAAACATTTGCGCATTCACAAAAATCACTGATGAATCCACAGATTTCATTCTACATATTCGGTTAACCAAACAGTTAATTTTATAAATTATGACTCCATAGATTTGAAATCTCTAGATATTTGAAATTTCCAGACTCATGTAACCAAATAGGCCCTAAACTAATTACATAAGAAATCTAAAGATAAATCAGTGCCAAATCTAACCCCCATATATATTTCCTAAACTAACCACAAGACGGCTCACCAAACATAAGATCCACGAATATATTGTCATTTCTTGCTGACCAAGCAATAATATAATGGTTATGGGAAAACATCCTTATAATCATCTTTTGTTGTGCAAAGGAGTGCACTAATATGCCAAATAAGTGGCTGAGAAAACAATGGATCTTGCCAAAAATTGAATTTATTTATTTATTATTATTATTTTTATATTTAAAATCAAGTCTTTAACCACAGCCTTCTTTTTAATAAAATTGCATTGTGTACAACAGAAGATTCTTTTTGTTATTCTAACTCCATCTTTAACAGTCATCCTTTTTTTACCTTCTGATAGAGGGATTTTCTAGGGATGTCATCAGTTCTGATCATGGCATGCCAATGTACTTGACTCTACTATATTTCTAAATGAAATCCCATTGCAAAAGGTTTTATCAATGCTTTGTAAAATCAAATCTTGGCCTTGACGCTTGTTGGATGGTCCTGTTATTGGAGCACCATAAGGAGACATTGATTTTTAAAATTTTTGAATGCTTGCATCTAAGACTAACTTTTGCACCTCCCTTCTTGTTAGGGGTGTAAATGGAAAATCAAAATCCATTCCCGAATTCACATCTGCATCCGTTTAGCAGTATCTGAATCCGTTCGATTACTAATAGGATGCGGATATGGTATACCCCTTTCTTACCATTATTATCTGTCCGATAAAATTATCTGATTAAGTTACTTATTTGGATTTATTTTTCTTGATTTTATAATATTTTAGTTGAGATATGTGACTATTTTTATAGACTTTCTACTAAAATAACTACCAAAGTTGCCAAATTCTTTAATTTCAAACCTAGCCTCACAAATAAAATGGTAAAAATGTCAACAGGTAGTTGAAAACCTATATTCAATCTGTATACATGGTCATTTAGAAGAATCTACTTAAGAAAATAATTATCCGATTATCATCCGAATTTGACTGAATCCGTCCGAAAACTGATAGGATATTATCTGAATTCGTCTGAATACAATAGGATGCGGATATGGTATTACTACTATCCGATCTGTTTACACCCTTAGTCCTTGTTCCTTCATTGTTTAAAATCTCATTAAAGTCCCCAACAACTAGCCAAAGTTTAGAAATTGTTCTTCCCAATTGACCATAGTGAGTTGAAATTCTGCAAAAGGCATATGCACAATTATTAAGATAAATTATATTGAAAGAAGACAAAAGAAAGGAGATTTTTTAAATTATCATCCCAAAATACAACAAGTCCACACCTAACCAGCCAACCAAATCTAAATAAAAGACCATTAGGAAAATCCCAATTTAGCTTTAAATTTTAAAATCCGAGTAGAATGGTGTTTAATTTCCAAGAGAATAACTAAATAGGGCCTGAATGATTTTCAAATTTGTTGTAGATATATTTTCGTCAAGGGTTGGCCAATCTCTTGGCAATGCAATAGATTACATTCATGGCACTTGTGCAGGGTTTGTCCAGGTAGCCTCCCATAGTCTTCAAACTATGCTTATCAAGATATATATGAATTTGAGCTTCTAAAACAAGAACTTCTTGGTCGAAAGATTGGTGGTTTTCTCCCACTTGCTTGAGACTCACTTTTAGGCTTTGGAGGATGCCAATTGAGAGAAGACCTACAACTGAAGGTTTGGCATCTGATGTTGATACTATAAATTTTCATTATTTTCCAGTTCAAAAGCCGTCAGATGAGACCCTTCTTAAGAAACAACTTCAATAGGGAAAAATGGTTGAATGATTTCATATGAGAGAACTTCAAATATATAGGAAGCATACATCCCATGTTGTTAGGTAACTATGAACAATAAAAGAAAGATATAAAACATGGAAATACAATACATGGAAATGTTGTTTGGAAATACAATACGTGGAAATGATTTAATAGAGAAACCAATCAAGCCAAATTAGGATACTGATGAAGTGGAAGGATGAGATGGTATGGAAGGAATTCAAATGAGAGGAGGAAATAATATGGAAAGAATTTATATTAGATACAATTAAGGAAAGGATGAAAAATCATCCTTATCATGCCTAATACTCCCCCTCAAGTTGGAGAGTGAATGTCAAGAACTCCCAACTTGCCTCTATGACTGATAAACAAATATTTTCCATGGGCCTTGGTGAAAATGTCAGCAACTTGGGCAGTACTAGTGGTGGAGGTAGGTTGAATAAGACCATGTCAAACCTGATCGCGAACCACATGACAATCAATCTCGATGTGCTTGGTGCGCTTGTGAAAGATTAGGTTCGCAACAATCTGTAAAGCAGCTTGATTGTCACAAAATAAAGGTATTGGTCGAGGGACCATGAGACCAAGATTATTGAGTAATGTAACTAACCATATAAATTCACAAGTAGTGACAGTCATAGCACGATATTTAATCTCAACAGATGAGCGGGACACAATAGCTTGTTTTTTAAATTTTCAAGATAAAGGGCTAGAACCAAGGAATACACAATATCCAGTGGTAGATCGCCAAGTCATAGGGCAACTTGCCCAATCTAAGTCACAATAAGCACAAAGAGATAACTCATTATTAGTAGATAAAGGAATCCCTTGTCCTAGAGAGCCATGGAGCTAACGTAGTAAATAGTAAACAATTAGCAGCATCCATATGAGGTTTACGAGGCTCATGCATGAATTAAAACAATATTTGGACGAGTAATTGTGAGATAAATAAGTCGGCCCAATAACCGACGGTATGGTGTTGGATCAGGTAAGGGCTCACCATTAGAAGTAGTCAACTTGAGGTGTTGTTCCATTGGAAATTGAGTCGGGTTAGCACATGTGAAACAAACATCAGTTAAGATGTCTAATGTGTATTTTCGTTGGTAAACCAACGAAAATACCTTTTTTAGAACGTGCCACCTCAAGACCAAGGAAATATTTAAGGAAATCAAGATCTTTAATCCGAAAATATTGCCAAAGAAGTGATTTTAAATTGGAAATCACAGTTGTATCAGACCCAGCAATTAAAATGTCATCAACATAAACAAGTACAAAGGTAGATCAAGACTCTGTAAGTAGAGAAAATAGAGAGTAATTTGCCTTAGATTGTGTATATCCAAGATCAATAAGGGCACTAGAAAGCTTGGAAAACCAACTATAGGATGCCTGCTAAAGCCCATATAATGATTTGTGTAAGCGACAAACCAATTTCTTCCCTTTTCGTTAATAACCAGGAGGAAGTGTCATATATACCTCTTCATCAAGATTGCCATGGAGAAAGGCGTTGTTGACATCCAATTGATGCAAGGATCATCCTTTGATGGTAGCAATGGCAAGAAGTGTCCTAATAGTAACCAACTTAGCAAGTGAGGCAAATGTTTCATGGAAATCAACCCCCTCAATTTGAGTATAACCCTTTGCCACCAAACGCGCTTTATAATGCTCAATCGACCCATCTGAATGCCATTTAATTTTGTAAACCCATTTACAACCTATGGGTTTCTTGTTTGGGGATAAAGATACAAGAGACCAAGTCTTGTTAAGGTCAAGAGCTGCAATTTCACTATTGATTGCCTCCTTCCTATCAGGTAAAATAATAGCCTTAGCAAAGCTTGAAGGTTCAGTTATAGCATTCATGGCCTTGAGATACTTGAAATGGGGTAAGGATAATCTATGATAGGATAAAAAATAAATTTCAAGAGTGAGAGTACTTGTGCATGAAGGAGGAGGTTGGACATCCGTAGCGTAACAATGATAGTCTTTAAGATGGGGTGGTGGTCAATGAACTCGAGATGGTCGAGAGATGGTAGTGGATCGGAGGGTGGGTGAAGGAGGTTCTTCAATCGGTTGGGGAGAGGGTGTGGTTGATAAGAATGGATCCAACAAGATGGGTAAACTATCAATATCTGGAGCTGCAATGGGTAAAACAGGCAATAATAGGGATGGCAATTTTGAAAAAGGAAAATAATCTTCAACAAATGTGACATCACGACTACTGTAAACCTTTGTTTGTAAATCATAAATCATATACCCTTTTTGTGCATATGGAGCATGGGCCACATTAAGAAAATGGTGGTATTTGTGTTCAACAACCCCATTTTGTTGAGGTGTATCAACGCAATTATGTTGATGAATAATACCATGGGTTGTAAAAAAAGTCATTTGAATGTTAATTAAAAAACTCACGAGCATTTCAATTCGAAGTTGTTTAATTTGGTATCTAAATTGGGTTTTGATCATAGCAAAAAATTCTCTTAATCGAACAAAGAATCAGATTTATGATTTAACAAAAACACCTGCATCGAGAAAAATCTTTCATAATAGTTAAAAAATATTTTGCACCACAAATTGAGGGAACGAAGTAATGTCTCCATATGTGACAATGTATCAATTCAAAGCAAGAGGTGGTAGAAATTGTACTAGATGGAAAAGGAAGTCGAGTTTGCTTAGCTAAAGGACAAATGGAGCAAACACAATCTTTATGAAAAGAAATATTTGGATCCAAACGTGCAATATAACTAGAAACTTTTAAAGATAGATGACCTAAACGAGAATGCCAAAGGTCCTTGGCAGGTAAAATAGCACCAACAATGGGATAATTTAACTCCAAATAATAAAGTTCATTGTACGCCTTTCCTAGCCCAATCCTCTCCTTTGTGCGTAGGTATGTATCACACAATGATCAAGATAGAAAGTTATGAAACAATGAAGTTGTTCAATAAGTTGGGTAACATACAACAAATTAAAATCAAATGAAGGAACATGCAATACGTCCGTGAGAGGTAAAGTGGGAACGGGGTTGCAATTCCCAATATGTGTAACAAGAGCAAAACCACCATTTAGAAGGCTAATAGATTGGGTGTGAGGAACAAAACTATCCAAATGAAATAAAGATAAGTCTGAAACCATATAAAGACTGGCACCCGAATTAATAACCCATAGAGAAAATACTTTATTTACAGCATTTGCCAATGGTGGAATGTTACCAGATTCCAATAGAGATAGAAGTTTATGATACTGATCTGTGGTGAAAGATGGCATAACAACTGAAGGAACCACAATTGCAGCAAGAGAGTGAACCGTATGAGAGGAATCCAAATCAACAGATTAGTATTAGTAGCCATTGAAGAGGAAGTAGAAGATGAAGAAGAAGAAGACGTGGCTAATTAAGATGTAGAATTGTGTGTTAGGCTGATACCATGTTAAGAAACAACCTCAATAGGGAAAAATGGTTGAATGATTTCATATGAGAGAACTTCAAATAAATAGGCAACATACATCCCATGCTGTTAGGCAACTATGAACAATAAAAGAAAGATATAAAACATGGAAATACAATACATGAAAAATGTTTGTTTGGAAATACAATACATGGAAATGATTTAATAGAGAAACCAATCAAGTCAAATTAGAATACTGATGAAATTGAAGGATGAGATGGTATGGAAAGAATTCAAATGGAAGGAATGATGAATTGAAAGAATTCAAATGCGAGGAAGAAATAATATGGAAATAATTCAAATTAGAGACAATTAGGGAAATGATGAAAAATCATCATTATCACACCTAATATAGCCCCGTAATTAAGAGTTTGATCAAGAGTTGGGTTCGAATTTTTTAAATTTTAAATTAAAAATTCGGTTGATGAGGATAAGGTGCCTTGGACCCACTTTGAGTTGTTTGGGGAACCCAGGAGAGTTGGAAATATAATGGGCTCTCAATTTGAGGGCTTTGAAAGTCAAATTAAAATTCTTTGAATGAGAGTTGAAAATGATGTGGGCTCTCAACATGAAGGATTTAAATTTCAAAATGTTACTTCAGTGGATGGGATATGGTGGAAGGTGGGCGATCCCTAGTGGCTGATGACAATCATCAGTTGGTGGTGGATCTGTCAAATAATTAATCCAAACAAGTGAACATGGTTGGGTCTATTGAGGTTGCTCCTGCACTCTTAAGAGCTGTTGCTCTTCCAAATAGGGCTGAAATGATTAGTTTAGATCCAATGGGGATAATTCCTACATGTCCCTTAGTGGTTAATTTTTAAGATAAGTTGAGTAAGGTTAGTTGTTCGATTTCCAACATCAATTTCTTTTAGAAAACGACATTCTATAATGAATGAATTTCATGAACCTGAAAGCATAATTCAAAGTTGTATTTTGACCCACATTCGATAGAATTGGGATAACTCAACCTCTAAGCACGAAAATGACCTGGTTTTTGCTACAGTTAGACAACTCAAAATTCTAAAATTCTTATGAACACACTTTTAACCCAAGACCTTTGTAAGTTACTCCAAAATAGCCTTGAAGTGAGAGGTCCTGCAACAGAATTATTATTCTTGGATGTTGAATGCAGTTAAAGGTAAGAAAGCTTTGTTAGTTTTGTTTTTCTTGATAGAAAAATCATTTATTCAAGCAGAAAAACCAAGTCTAGGGAGCAAATATCTCTCAGCCAAGGAGCGGAGAGTGGTCAAACAGTTGTGTCTGCAATCAAACGGGCCTTCTAGACTAGAAAATCCACAGTGAAGTTGTGGTTTCTAGTAACAAACTAAAAAGAACATTTAGAAAAGTAGCGGGGTTCTTCACAACAGAAAAATACATTGGGGGGGGGGGGGGGGGCAGTATTGAACCAGATCTAAGCAATCTGTTTTCGAAAATCACTTGTCATAAATCCTCTCGTAATGCATAACATGACCAATCGAAGGGCCAGTGCTTCTCCTTCAAGTGGTGAACCAAAGCAATTCGGTTCTAAGACTTCGAAAGAGATATCCCCAAGAGAGTTCAACGCAATGAAGCCCAAACCACCAACCATATCATCTCTAAGAAGATATGCGTCTAATTTAATCTTCCACACACCCTTCGGCGGATACTCCCATTTAGAATGAGAACTTTGCTGCTATTTAAGCATACTTCAACCTAATTTGAGAGGTATCGCCATTTGAGAAAATTTTGTTGTTGCCAGCTTGGCTATTGATTGTACTAATTCAATGGGCGTCCATTCTCTCCTTTGAAATTAAATAAATTAATTAAAAAAAGCCATTCTTTGCATCCCACAAGTACAAACCAAAGAAGAGACTACCACATCCACCTAGCCAGCAATGAACTCACCCTATTACCTGAAAAATTGATCCACAATCACAAGGTTAGTTTTACCATACAATCACAACGATTCCACATAAGAACATACTCATGAGCAAGAATAAGTAAACAAGTCCATTAAATGAAATAGAAAGTGTCACAAAAGGAATTCCAAAAGTGTATGAAAACTAGGAAAAAAAATATCAACTGGACAAAAAGTTAAACTGAAAAGAGTTTAGATCGTGTATATGTTTTTAAGCAAATGAGAAATATGGAATTCAAAGATTTTTGTCTCTTTAAAAGTCTTAATCTTCCTAAGAAATGGGTTGAGTTTTATATGAACAATCCAGATGTGCACATGTGTCACCGTCGTAATTCAGTATCTCATAAGCATCGGTTGTCGACATCTCATAAGCTTAAAGTGTCGAGATATCCTAATCTGCAACACAATATAAAAACAACTATTCTACCAAGGATGAGTTCCACAAAACTCAGTGGGATCATTAATGTCATATACCATATATTTAAATCATGAGAGAATGAATGAAAAAAATAATGTAATGCTGTGCAAGGATACTCTTATAACTCTAACTATGTCAGTCTCTGACTATGTAGACGTGCATTAAGGGATGCCACTAGCCTCCTCTAGGAAAGTCTCACACAGACTCCAATAGTTTCGACTGAACTGGGTGTCACGACCAAGGTATTGGGGTATGAATCCACTCATCGACCATGGTTGAGGATTAGTGCCACATTCTCTCACCACGACCATTGGTATAAGAACTAGAGCATGTCAGAGAAATACCTAGCCAATGCAAACATCTACTTATTAATCATATCATTCTAGTTTTAGATAACCTCTCGATGACACTGACCAACTCGGTTCGATATCATCGCCTAAAATAGGGAAGGATGTATCTTACGCCACCAACCAACTCGGACTAGGCATCCATAACCCTACTGTTCATCCATATGATGGGGCAGATGCTCTTGTGTCCTCTCATAGATTCCAACCACTCTTGAGTGCCCACTAGCTAGCCCTACCCTACCAATGAATGGCCCCCATAGTACGACTGTGTCCCCTTATAAGTTTCTACCGGTTTTGGGCACCCACTAGCCCAATATCGCAACTACGAGTCACTCAGCCTCAATTCCTACGCTAATAGGGTAAAGGCATGATGGGGAATATTCCTAACCAATGGAACTAGACACTCTAAATATGTAGCATAGTCTACATGACCATTTTAAGGTTTCAGGGGAAATAATCAAACCAAAACCCCAGGTCAAGTCCATGCAAGTAGGTAATAATCCAACATCCAACTTATAGCATCAATATGATCACTATCAGTAGCAACATAGAAATAAACATGATTCTACATGATCCACAGTCTACACATTCATATAAACTAGAGAGAAACATTCAAGAATAGTAAAATAATTATCATGGACATTAGCTAGGAATTCATGCTTTAAATAGATGCACACATGGGTTTGAATCCCTCACTTGATAAGTGGAATATAAAGAAAACCAAAGATATATGGCCTAACATGTCTCCAAATACTATAAATAAATCATAATTTAACTTAGAGAAACATGGGCCAAAGGCCTAGGTTAAAAACCAAGACAACAAGGGGGTAGCTTGGGGTGACCCTCCAATCGACCCCACCCTCTCTGGTTCCCTAGAAGGGGTGTGATCACCCCAACAGGAAGGAGGGGGGGTGTCCGGAGGTGACCCCCTCAGGCAACCCCTCCCCATGTGCATGGAAGGCCACCTGGTGAGGTCTCTATCAACTTCGCTCTTTCACTTTTGATGAGTTCCAGGGTCCATGAGGGTTCCCAAACCTTTTCTCAAACATGGTTTGAAATGACAAACACCCCTAGATCTAAAGTCTAATGACGAATCAAAAAGGTCAGAACTTAGGTCTTCTCATAGATCTTAACTTTGGTCTTCTCACAGATCTTCCCGTGAAGGAAAATTCAACAACTTAGAGTGATTGGGGAATCACTCTTATCGCTAAATCTGATCAAGGTTAAGGTTTCCATGATTGAATCAATCTTCCCACACAGATCTCCTTCATTGAAAATATCAAAAGAAAAAAGATCAAAGGTTGGGAAAGAATCTTACTATCAAACTCGTGGAATAGATTTCAAATCACGATTCGTATAAGTTATGCGACTCTCTTCTTCTCCAAAACGAACTCTCTAACATGTACTAAGCTCAGGAGGATTAATAAAATAATGTGTTTTAGGGTGAAAATGACATTAAATAGGGGCACACAAACCAAAGTTCTACTTTTTCCCTTTCTTACTTGCGGGCACCAGGTGGGGTCGCTAGGGGTGGTCACTCGGGGCAACCCCACCCCTTCGACCCACCCCCCAAACTCTCATAGAGGAGGGGTCTTCTGGTGTGGTTTGTCCATGGCACTTCCCCACCACCTAACACAGCTAAAAGAGGCTCTTACCTAGACTTGAGGACACTTCCAACTCCATATTCCGTGAGCTCTTAATCCATTTTCCTAGTCCATCCAAGTCATGTCAGATCTCCTTCCAAAATAAAAAAAAAAATGTCAGATTCTTCATCAATAGCATCCATATTAATGAATTTTGGTTTGATACAACGGTCTCTACTTGGACGGCCCACAACTGCCTTTCTACGGCATCCCGGTTCTTGGTCCTGCAAGTAAGGTTTTAGGTTAGGATCCTAGGGAATTTCACAAAGACAATGTTTTAAGAACTCAAAGATCTTTGGCAAACTTCCTGAAAGAATTTTTGGAAGGTGGTGTAACCACAAAAGGCTTGAATAGACTCATCTGTAGGTGAAATATAATTTAGGCCACTTGCAAATCATGCCATCTTGGAAAGTGTACAACTAAGAATAATATGTGAGAAATCTTCAGCATCTTCTCCACAGATACTACAACTTGTGTCCAGATTGAAGTGTTGACAGCGAAAGGCCTCCCTTGTGGTGAGCCCTCCAACACAAGTTCTCCAAAGAAATTGTTGATTCTTTGGTAAAACTGAGCTCTTCCAAGTAAAAGACCATATATTTCTGATTGTACCATTGATGTCGAGGAGAGCTAGATGCCACGCAACTAAATTTTATGGTTTAACCTATCATGAATGATGATTATTATTGTCTCATATACTATTCTATAAAAAATGATACTGTGAATGCAATGATGAGTTAATGTTGTCTATTTATACGTGGATTGATTGTATGAGTGATTTACGTTATTTGCATTGATGTTGTATACATAATTGAATTGTATTGAATTGAGATGTGATTATATGAATACTAGCTAGGAATGCAAAATAGAAAATTGAAAATCATATAAAAGGCTTGTGATGATGAACATAATTACCAATACATGACCCGGTACTCAATGACTTAAGAAAATAAGCATTTAGGTTAATGGATTGAGAAAGTGAAGACTAATAAAAAAATGCCAATATACAAACTTGAGAGGTATACCTGTTTTGTGCCAATTAGTGGTACGGACTAAAACCACTTTGGTTGTAAAGACTGAAGGTAAACCTTACTGATGGAATGTTGAGGATAAAGAATGAAATGAAATAAGAAATGATTGAAGTTATGAAAATGATATATGTAGAGGAGGGGGAGAGGGGGGAGAGGGGGGGGGGGGGGGGGGGGAGATCCATTAAAAGATAAGTGACTAATTATGGACATAGTGGACGAGTTGTGTCTTGTGAGTGTTTACAGAGAATATACACACAAAAATCTTAAGTGCTTTTCTAATCATTTTGGCAATAGTAAGTGTAAAAATATAGATTCCAAGACAAAGACACTTCATACAGTATATTATCATGATTATGAATAAACAATAAATTCTTTAGCAATGTCAGATATATTAGTAACATGATTAACAATGTTTTTTATTAATGGGCATCGATTCATTCATTTTTTTTTTTGAATAAAAGGATAAGACTTTATTAAATTTTAAAGAAACAACCTACACACTCAATGGAAGCAAAACACCCAACCCTGCAACAACAATTGCCCCACATACACCCGACCTCACTAACTCAATAAGAAATAAAGCATAAACAGTGCATAGCTTGGTTGAACTTGAACCGTGGGAGTTCCATAGCATCCCACTTCAACCCATCCTGAATACGTTCAGGCCAAACTCCAATTAGGGAAACATCAGCTCATTCATTTATTAGTAGTTTTCATCTTCTTCTTTTTTCCCTTTTTCTCCCAAATGGGACTAAAAAGGACAAAAGCCACAGTATTATCATTGTTGAGGAGACGAAGTAGTGAAACTCTAGTTCATCTTTTGGTGTTTCCTTTTAGTGTTACTAATGAAAATTATTTGTATGAATCATCCTTAAGTTTAGTGCTGATATGGGAAAAGTTGTATCGAACCGGGTCTACCTTTGGTTTGGTCCTTAATCCCGGTCGAATATGGCTCAACCATGGTCAAGTCCATACATCTGGTCAAGTTGTTGATACATAAGAAGGAAGGAATCATGCATTTAAGGGTAAGGCTTTATCCCAAAGATTCCGGGGTGCACGATCGGGTTATAAACGACTACTACTACTATGAGAAGTGGGCAATCGTGTTAAACATGGTAACTACCACTATTACGGGGTGAAGGATCATGCCTTAAAAGGAAACCACCTTCATCTCCGAAAAATGGGTTAAACCCTAAGATCAAACGGCCACCAAGAAGAAGCACAAACAAATCCGACGGTCGGGAATCAAAGGTAAAATCTATATAAACCGAGAACTTGCACAAAGAAAAGGTATCTGAATTGTTTCCCTGATTATCGTATTCAATTCAAGCTCTGTATCTCTTCAGAGCTCTGTGATCAATTCCATTACTGACTTAGCCTTCAGAGGTGGCCTCCCAATCCCACGGTCGAGCCGAGTCTAACAATGTTTTGCAAGACAATCTCTGGGAATCTAGAGGTTGAGCAGATTTTGGACACATCATTTGGCGCCTTCTATGGGAAACGCTTCAAAAAGTCATGGTTACTAGATCAGCTGTTGCGGCTCAAAGGAATCAAGGTACTCATCCTCCTCTAGGGGGTCCCCCTCTAGAAAGAGAGGATCTTCCTGAAGGAAGTCGTGCTCACAATGGAGAAGTTCGTGAAGATGAAGGATTGGTTGGAGGTGAACACCTGAACAACCCAAATAACCTTCAAGAGTAGATGAATCAGATGCAAGATTCAATTTTTGGAGATGCAACAAATGCTCAGTATAGTGGTGAGGCATTTGGGACCCCCTCGGGATCCTAATCCCCATGATCAAGAAGAGGCTTGAAGACGTACGCGAAGGATTGGAATACGAATTTCACTAGTCTGGGGGCATTCTCCTTAGAGAAATAGGCAACAAGCCGAAGGTCAGAATTACAAGCAAGATCCTCGAAGAGGTCATGAAGGTCGATCTAGGGAAAGAAGAGCGGGAAAATTACCTAGAAGAGACGAGCAACATGTTCGGCCGTAGGAGAGTTGGATTGGAACTCTTACCATAATAGAACGAGGGGTCCGCACGCATACACCAACTTCCCAACGTTTGGATCGAGACAGCATCCGAACAATGGAGACTCGGGCAGTGCACATCGATCGAGAACTGGCAGATATCAATAAAAAATTGGGGCAACTCACAAGAGGTAGGATAATTGATGATATTTACTCAATCATTAGAAAAACCCTGTTCATAGATGCCATCGCTAGGTTCAAGTTTCCTCATAATTTCAGACTCCCAACCTTCTCTTCATTTGATGGGTCGGGAGATCCTATTGCCCACATTAGTTATTATTAGCAGACAATGGCCGTTGCTGAAAATTCTGATGCATTCTATGTAGTGTGTTCGGATCTTCACTTACGGGGTTAGCACAAAAGTGGTTTTCAAACCTACCTTCAGGAAGAATTGCTGACTTTGAAGAATTGGCCCAAAATTCATCGATCGTTTCCAAAGCGGAATTCAAACCAAGAAGACAGAAGAGACATTGTTCACCGTCAATCAAGGAAAGAATGAACCTATTTTGGATTACCTGAAAAGGTTCAATAAAGTCACCATGGAGATCGAAAACTTGGATGAACAAGTGGCAAAGATTTCTCCCTTCATGGGCCTTACCAACAGACGACTCTTGGAGTTGTTGCTCCAAGATATGCCAACCACGTACCTCAAATTGGTACAGAGATGTTAGAAGTAGGCTGAAGTGACAGAGATTCTTCATCACGCCAAGGAGAGATCAAAGCCTCAAGCAAAGATCAGAAGGTTACTGGAAAAGGCCAGGGGTCGAAGCCACCCAATAATGATCGGAGTCGGAAACCTCGTTCGGGATGGTGGCAACGTTCGCCTTATCATGCAGAGTATACACCATTGAGTGCCCCATGGTAAAAAATCTTGATGCAAATCAAGAATCAGGATATCCTGAAATGGCCACCAAGGATGATAGCTAAACCCGAAGAGAGGAACATGAAAAAGTATTTCCGTTTCCATAAAGATTATGAATATTACATGAACGAATGCAGACATCTAAAGGCAGATATTGAGAGGCTGATATCCCAGGGGCACTTGTCCAATTTCATAAAAGGACGAGGTAATGATCAAGAGAGAAGGACGACTGTTGAAAAAAGAAGGGAGTGTTTGGGAAGCAAAGATCGTCAAGACGAAGTTCCTCAGTCAAAGAAGGGTAAAGAAGTTATAGAAGCCAGCCGATCTCCGATTCTTACCATATTTGGGGGCCCGGAGCCTGAGTCCGTCAAAAGATTGAAGGCCAAATCCAAGTTCGTTGGTTTGGGAGAGGCACAGAAAAGAAAAAGATCAAATGTTGACGAGAGTATCACATGCAATGAAGAGGATGAACGAGGTATCTGCACACCTCATGATGATGCGATTGTGATCAAAGTCGAGATTGGTCGTCGGGAGGTACACCGAGTGTTGGTTGACATAGGATCATTTGCAGATATCTTATCATATAATGCCTACTAAAAGCTGAAGATGGAGGAAAGATTTGTTGAAGCCATCCTCTACTCATTTATATGGATTTGTTCAATCATCAGCAATTGCAAAAGGATCAATACAACTAGACCTCACAGCGGGATATTTCCCTAAGGAAACCACTATCTAAGTAAACTTTTTAGTTGTTCGGGAGCTACCAGCTTACAATGTCATCCTTGGGAGGTCATCTCTTACAAAGCTGGGAGCGGTAGTTTCGACCAAGCACATGAAGATCAAATTCCCAACTGATAAGGGGATCAGAGAGGTAACCTTCGACTAGAAAACTTCCCAACAATGCTATGTTTCATATTTGAAGGATAAGGCTGGGCCCAGAAAGGCCACAACCTTATCAATAGAAGTTCGTGATGATCGGGATGAGGATGAAATGCAAAGACCCGAAGCTATAGAAAAAATGGAATGAATCCAATTGGACTCTGAGGACGAAAGAAGAACAACTTACATTTGGTCTGAACAGTCAGTAGATTTCAAAGAAGAGTTGAAGAGTTTTCTTTAAGAGAACATTAATGTGTTTGCATGGTCAGCTAATGACATGACTAGCATAGACTGAGCAGTTGCAGAACACAAACTTTGGATAGATCCAAAGGCCAAGCCTTTAATTTAGAGAAGGAGGATTTACAATAGAAAAGCAAGAGGCTATCAAAGGTGAGGTCGAGAAGTTGAAGAGTTCGGGTTTCATCTAACCTATTCAACGTCCAACTTGGCTGGCCAATGTAGTGATCGTCAAGAAATCAAATGGAAAATGGAGGATGTGTACTGATTACATGAACCTCAACAAGGCATGCTCGAAGGACTACTACCCTTTGCCCCGAATAGATCTCCTGATTGATGCAACCGCTGGGTATGAAACTTTGAGTTTCATGGATGCTTATTCAGGCTACAACCAGATCTTGATCAACAAGGAGGATGAAGAATTTACAACTTTTATAACCGATGGCGAAAGCTTCTATTATAAGGTCATGCCATTCGGGTTAAAGAATGCGGGAGTAACTTATCAAAGAGTAGTGAACAAAATCTTTGAAGATCTGATCGGGAAGAACATGGAAGCATATGTAGACAACATGCTGGTGAATAGTCTAAAGCAATCGGGACACATTATTGATTTGGTAGAGGTATTTTCATTCTTAAGAAAATGCCAGATGAAGTTGAACCCGGAGAAATGTGCGTTCGAGGTATCTTCAGGAAATTTCTTAGGATTCATGGTTTCTCAAAGAGGAATAAAGGCTAATCTAGTCAAGATATAGGCTTTGATCGATATGGATCCTCCAAAGACTATTTGGGACGTATAGTGCTTAACAGGTAGAGTTGTAGCCTTGAACCGGTTTATAGCACAATCAGGAGAAAAGTGTCTACCATTCTTCAAAACCTTGAAGAATTTGAAAGGAAACAAAGAGGCACGATGGATGGACAAATGCCAGAGAGCTTTTAAGAATCTAAAACCATGCTCGGGAAACCTCCTCTTCTATCTCGACCAAAAAAAGGTGAGACTTTACAAGTTTACTTGGCAACTTCCCTTTTAGCCGTTAGTGTAGTTCTTGTTCGGAAGAAGGAGAAGAAGCAATGGCCAATCTACTATGTCAGCCATGTACTCTTGGATGTTGAGACCAGATATTCTGAGATCGAGAAACAGGTGTTAGCACTCATGATGGCAGTTAGAAAGCTAAGGCCCTATTTCCAAGCTCATCCAATAGAGGTTAACTACTTTTCCTTTGAAAAAAGTTCTTTACAAACCTAATTTATCCCGAAGAATGGTTGCATGGTCGATAGAGCTTGGAAAATTCTAGGTAGATTTCAAATCACGAAACAACCATAAAAGGCCCAGGCCTTGGCGGATTTTGTGGTAGAAACTACAACTCCAATAGAAGTAATTACCAAACCCTATATCCCGACTATATAGGACATCTATGTAGATGGTTTGAGCAACAAACAGGGAGCTGGAGTAGGAGTCTTTTTAAGAAGTCCAAGAGGCTTTATCATACGCTATGCTTTGAGGTTCGAGTTTGAAGCAAGCAACAACGAGGCAGAATATGAAACCTTCATAGCCGGTCTTCTGTTGGCAAAAGCTTTAGCAATATCTAAGATGACTGTTTACAGTGATTCTCAACTTATTGTTAATCAAGTATAGGGAGAGTATAGGACCAAAGAGCCTAGGTTGCAAAAGTATCAAGAGATGATACAAATCCTGAGAAAAGAATTCAAAGACATCAAAATCTACCAGATCCCAAGAAAGGAGAATACTATGGCAGATGAACTATCAAGGCTAGCTAATGCCAAAGAAAGGACTCTTGAAACTTTGGTGTACATTGAAGAATTGAGTTCCCCAAGCAACCAAGTGAAAGAAATTTCCTACATTGAAGATTAACGATGCTGGATGGATCCAATCATCGAATACATCTAGGACGACAAGCTTCCCAAAGATCCAAAAGAGGCCAGAATCATTTGAGTTCGAGCAACGAGATTCACAATGCAGAATGGAAGACTGTATCGAAGATTTTATGTTGCACCACTGCTTAGAAGTTTGGGTCCTGGAGGATCGAAAACTACCTTAGCGGAAGTACACGAAGGGATCTGTGGAGCACACATGGGCCGTCGGGCATTGGAACACAAAATATTAAGGCTCGGGTTATACTGGCCAAAGGTTCAAGAAGATGCTATGGAGTACGTATGTCACTGCAACAATTGACAAATCCATTCGACCGTGTCGAAAAAGCCTGCAGCAACCCTAATGTCAATTCTTGACCCAATCCCATTTGTGATGCAGGGAATTGACATCATAGGAAAGTTCACCAAATCATCCGGCGGTCAGGAATACCTGATTGTGGCAATCAACTACTTCACCAAATGGGTTGAAGTAATCCCATTGGCAACGATTACTGAGATGAGAGTGGAAAAGTTCATGTTGGAATCAATTATCCACAAGTTTGGGATCCCAAAATTCTTGTCACCAACCATGGAACACAATTTGACAACCCCAAATTTGAGCAATTCTGCAACACCTACATGATCGAGCATCGAATGTCGTTAGTAGCATATCCTCAGAGCAATGGCCAGGTAGAGGTAACCAACCGAACCCTACTAGATGGAATAAAGAAGAGACTTGAATATGACAAAGCTTTATGGGTCGAGAAACTCCCAAATGTCCTTTGGGCTTACCGAACTATAGTTCGCGCAACAATGAGAGAAACTCCATTCAAATTGGCCTATGGATTAGAAGCTTTAGCCCCAGTCGAGGTGATGGTAGGAACTCTCCGAGAAAGGGAATTTGAAGAGAAGGCAAATGAACAGGGACTGTTAAACAGCTTAGATTTGCTAGATGAAGTTTGAACAAAGGCCATTGCCCAAACAAAACATTATCAAAGAAATGTGGCCTCCCATTATAATACCCAAGTAAAGCATCGACAATTTCGATCAAGGGACTTAGTCCTCATAAGCACTCTGACATTAGATCCGCGTCATCAATAGAAATTGGATCCTTTATGGGAAGGGCCATATATGATAATCAAGCCAGTTGGTTCGAAAGCGTATAAACTAAACAACCAAGCTACAGATCGCAAACTTGATCAATCTTGGAATGCAAGACATCTGAAGAAATTCTATCCTTAGTCACTTTCATTTTTTGATGTAGACAATTCACATTTTTTACAATTTATAATTTTAGAAACCAAATCTTTTTTGAATGGGCGCATGACAGGATAGGTAGCACAAATGGCATGATTAATTCAAAAGGCTTCGGTTTCAAACCCGAATGACCTTCAAAAGCCTAGAGGAATTCTAAGGAATTTCCCAGGTATAAGGCTTCGATTTCAAACCCTAGTGAGACCTTCAAAAGCTTAAGAAAATTCTAAAGAAGTCTTTTCTAAGTATGAGGCATCGGTTAAGATAGACTAAATGAGAGCTCTTAAAGCCTGGAGGAATACTAAGGAATTTCCTAGGTATAGGGCTTCGGTTTCAAACCCGAGTGAGACCTTAAAATGCTTAACAAAATTGTAAATTTTCTAAGTATAGGGCATTGGTTAATATAGACCGAATGAGACCTCTTAAACCCTTGAGGAATTCTAAGGAATTTCCTAGGTATAGGGGTTCGGTTTCAAACCCGAGTGAGACCTTTGAAGGCTTAAGAAAATTCTAAATGTTCTTAGTATAGGGCATCAGTTAATACAAACCGAATGAGACCTCTTAAAGCTTGGAGGAATTCTAAGGAATTTCCTAGGTATAAGGCTTCAGTTTCCCACCCGAGTGAGACCTTTGAAAGCTTAAGAAAATTCTAAATTTTCTATGTATAGGGCATTGGTTAAACCCGAATGAGACCCTTAAAAGCTTATGAAAATTCTAAAGGAAATTTTGCTAAGTATAAAACACTTATCATGCTTGAGCAATATTAGTCAGAAAACTCAAAATGACTGAAAAGGAAACTTTAAATTATATGAGGGCCAAAAGGGGCCAACCTTTAAAGAAAAAGGAAAAGAAAAAAAGATTACATAAGAGAATCGAACATGAGCAGCTCATTTTTGAACTTCATGGTTTTCCTGGGCAACTGGAGTCTATATAGAGGCTTGATCTTGATCAGTAACAAAACCTTGATTAGCATTCGGGGCAATCACTCCTTGAATCACTTCACGAGTAGGAGATAAAGGTGGAGAGTCATTGAGGAAAAGCTCGAGATCAGGATCAGCAGCGGGAGGATCTTCTAAACCTTTGGCCCATTTAGGAAGAGGGAGTTGAAGGGCTTCAAAAACCTCAAGATGGTAGACGTTTTGATGAGGAGCCGGGTCAAAGGATGGGTCTCTCCTCATAATTGACTTCGAAACATTGTTCTGTTCATCTCTGTAGGCTTGAGTATTAAAGGGAACCAGTAAATCATTGAAGGGTTTGTTGTTTAAATACTTGAAGACACAAGCCCTCCTAGTCTCAACATGAAACCTGTTTGGGCTTAGTAGGAGCTGCCCGATTTTGAAGCTCTTCTAGCTTCACTTTAGATTTCCTAAACTCCTCCCAAAGCCTCTCTACTTCCCGATCAAGACTGCGAATGCTTCCCTTGGCAATGACAAGATCCTTAGAAACTTTTTCTAGTTACTGACTATATCCTTGAAGGCAAAGAATTTCAGCACCTCTCGCCTTTACTTCACTCTCAAGCTTTTTTGACCAAAGGTTCAGCTACCCAACCCGAAGAATAGCCTCCATTTGCCTATGAAAACTATTTTCTATGACTCTAAAGAATAGCAAGAAGAATGATCAACAACAAAGTTCGGGAATAAGAAATATTTTACAAAAATATACAAAGCAAAGAAACAAGGCTTACTTGACCAAAGCATTCACAAACATTTCATCAGGGACAGAACCGAGGGCTTTAATCTCAGAAGGCATTTGAACGAAGGTGCTCCACTCTAAAGCCTTGTCATAATTGTCCATGACGCGATCGGTTGTCTTCAATTTCCATAAGGGGATGTAAATCTTCCCTTCAGTGCCCAAATGCCTCTTTTTCGAGCTAGCGTCATCTTGAAAATCGTGCCTCCTCTTTATTAGAGGTACATCGTTGTGTGTAGATTCCTCCACATCGACAGGGGCTTTCCCCTTCTCCAAAGGCTCTTTAGAGCCTTGAGGACACCTTTTGGGACTTGGACGCTTTTTGGGTCTTGGGCAACGACTTTGGCAGTAGGAGGAGCATCTTTTTCCTCTTGGTCCAAGCAGATCTCTCTTCAGCAGTGGCTAACCCCTTGGTAGCATTAGCCTAAACAGCCTGAGCATTGTAACGAGGAGGCACTATGAAAAGAAATAAAGGAAGTTAGAAAAACCCATCAAGAATGCATACACAAAGAGCTAGTAAAACAGGATTGATGGGATTCGGGAACTCACCTAAAGCTAGACCCCACGACCGGAGAACAGCCTCGTACTCCATGGCCAAACCATGAATCTCCTGACACACACGAATAGATTTGATCTTCTTTACAACGATTGCTTCATCGGGAGATAGGGCCAAGGGACGATTTGCTTTAGTTTGAGAGTCGGGGCAGCCCCAGGTAATTGGAAAATTGAGGTCCGAGGGTGGAGCTCGGTAGAATAAGTACCGATGATGCCACCCCTTGTGGTTTGAGGGGCAGGTACCTTCGGCCAGGATGGTCCCTAACCACCAAAGTTCAGTTTTATTACGCTTTGAAAAGAAAACCCAGTCGGGGGGACTAAATTTACTAAAGGAGATGAAATGAGAGAAAATGGGAAGTGAAGGAACTATTTCCAGTTGATGGCAGAGACCAAGAAGCCCGATAACCAATCTCCAGTTATTCGGGAGAAGCATACTTGGGCATATTCCCTAGTGGTTAAGAACCTCAGAAAAAAGAGGAGAGAAAAAAGGGAACCGAACTTCACTCTTCAATACATCGGTATAAATCGAGAATTCATCATTGAGAACTAAACTGACTCTTTCGTTCGAGTTCGGGAGGCTAAGAATATAATCAAAAGGAAGAGAATATTGACTAGAAATAGAGGAAACCTCCTCTGGACGAACATGGGATATAAAGAAACTAGGCCCATGAGATGGTCTTTTCGATGATCGGGAGCTAACAGCATGGGTATCTGGTAAAGTTTTTGGCTTACAAGAAGACTGAGAAGAAATAACCTTTTTATTCTTCAGTACATTCCTAGATTGATCTTTTGGGTCTGAGAGGATGAAGGCATACCACTAGTCGGTAACCCTCTCATCCTTATCACCTGATAGCTCTACTAAGGTAGAGGGTCTCATTTGGTTAGCAGAGCCCTCACCATTAGACATACAATCGACAGAGTCGTCATTTGAGGTTCTATCACTAACCATTGTAAAGAGGAAGGAAAATCTAAAGAAAACAAAGGATTGAACAAAAGTAGGGTAAAAAGCTTACTTGTTGAGCTTTTGGTAAGATGAAGCCTCAATCCAGAAACTGAGTACCAGGGAGTCGCAAAGAAGAGCTCTGGAAACTTCAAATACAGGTTGTTCATGAAATGAAGTAGTGAAAGAAAAGAACTAGGGAAAAATGGGTTTAAATAACCTCAAAGGTAAGAATGTAAGGTTGAGATCCACTCCAATCAATGGACGAGGATGAGTGACGGTTTGAGTATTGATCATCAATGAACAAGATTGAATGAAGATCAGTGGCCAACAATCAATGACGGTTCGGATTTGTCAAAGCAATAAGGACAGCTGCAGGAAAAGTCCACGTGGCAATTGGCACAAGGATCAAGGAAGGAAAATGGCTCAAGATGTGAACAGTTACCCACTCGAAGCAATAAATATGATATGACATTTGAATTCCAAAGGATGATCAATTCGAGAACCGAGATCGGGGATGGCAAACAAAGAGATTATTCGATTCACCCAGACATGAATGGGCATCAGTTTACATATACCAAGTGAGTCCTCTAAAAGCTCAAAGGAACTCTTGAGACACTTCTAACTTCTAAAAGAATAACGGGTCGATAAACGTGAATTGAATGAGATACTCAAACGTTAAGCCAACACAAAATCACCCCAACACTCAAGAAGATTATCATTGACACACTCGAATGTTATTCATTCTGAAGACAATAAAGTGAAAAGAAGTTTTCTTTGTTGATAATTAGAATGGTCAGAGGGGGCCAACCCTTACAAAAGAAGAAGAAAAGATTAGTAGAAGAAAATTCCCGAAGGCAATAGGCACAAAAACACTACTATACTCATTTTTGAGCGGGTTCGGGATTAAGCATCATTTGAGGATTAGCAGTTGGAACTTGTTCTTGAGGAACTTGATTGTCCTGAACCACTTCATACTCGGGAGTAAGAGGAGAGGAATCACTGAGATAAAACTCTATATTGGGGTCAGCTGTTGGAAGATTTCTATTGATCGGGCCCAATCAGGAAGAGGCCATCTCAAAGAGTCAAACACTTATGGATGACAAACTTTCTAGAAGGAGTTGGTGTCAAAGGTTGGGTCGATCAACAAAATGGCTTTCCACACATCATTCTGCTCATCTTTGTAAGCCTAAGTGTTGAAAGGAACTAACAACTCATTAAAAGGTTTTCTATTTAGATACTTCTGAATGCAAGCCTTCCTGACTTCCTCAGAAATGTGTTCTGGCTTAGAAGGAACTACCTTATCATGGAGATTTTCCTTCTCCTTAGTCAAAGTATCAATCTTCTTCTCCTCCTCAGACACAACTACTTGGAGGCTTTTTACCTCTCGAGTAAGAGCGCCGATTCTCCCAATAGCCAACTCAAAGTCTCTGCTAATCCAACCCAACTTCATATTTTCCTCTTTGAGCTTGAGATTATCTTCCTTCAATTGAGTAATCTCAGAAACCCTAGATTTCATTTCCTCCTCCAACCATTTTGATCGAGCACTAAGGTGCCCGATCTATAACATGGATTCCATCTGGCGACAAAAATCATCCACAGCCACCTTAAGGAAATCAATGATGACCAAGAGTGAGGTTCGGAAGAATTCACACATTTTTTGAATTTGGTGAAGGAGAACTCAGAAAAATTGCTTACTTGATTGAGAAATTTATGAACTCTCATCACTGAGAGTTTTGAAAACCTTGCTGTCAGCAGGCATTTGGGCAAAGGTGCCCTATTGTAAAGCCTTCTCAAAATCTTGGGTGACCCGATTGGTCACCTTCAACTTCCATTGGGGAACATAGATCTCCCTTGTCTCTTGATTCCTTCGCTAATTTTTTTATGCAGCGTCATCAATCAAATCGTGTCTCCTCTTTGTAGGGACGACATCTTCATGGGCAGATTCCTCCACCTCAATGGGAGCTTTACCCTTCCCCAAACTTTTAGTCAACAACTTTAAGACCCCCTTCGGGGCTTTTGGAGCATATTTTGGGGAAGGGACGGTGACATTTTCGGGTTGTTGTCTTTTTGGCTGAGGGTCCCTCTCCTCTACCGCTGCAACTCCCTTGGCCGCCATTACTTTCACTGCTTTTGAGTCATACTTTGGAGGCACTTCACGAAAAAGAGAAGAGTTAATAAATCCATTGGAACAACAAAATCTAATTGATCAAAGCTATATGTGGATTCGGGAGCTCACCGGGGGCTAGACCCCAATGTTGGAGGGCAGATTCGTACTCCATCTTTGGACCATGGATCTCCGACATGCCTTGATCAACCTAATCTTCTTGGCGGCGCGTTCGTTGTTGGGAGTCAATGGTAGAACATGATTTGCCTTGGTATAAGAATCGACCCGATTCCAGGTAATTGGGAAGTTGAGGTCGAATGATGGCGCCCTTGTGATTAGAAGGGAAGGTACCCTCGGCCAAGATGCTACTCAACCATCCCAATTTGGTCTTGCTATGCTCAAAAAGAAAAACCCAACGTGGAGGATTGGATTTGGTCATAGTGTAGAAATGGGAAATAGATTGATAGAAGGCTGAACATTGAGTTCAAAGCAAAGCCTAAGGAAGCCAACGATATGACACCAGTTGTTCGGGAGAAGCATCCCTGGGCAAATTTCCCAATGATTTAAGACTTCAGAGAATAAATGGGAAAAAAATGGAAACCAAACACCACTTCAAAGAGTGTCCAAATAAAGGGATAACTCCTCAAGAGGGTCTGAATTAGCCCTCTCATTCGGATTGGGAACCCGAAGGAGATGTCTTAAGGCAAGGAATAATGATTTGCAGCAAATTCCAACTCACTATTGGTGAAATGAGAGACAAAATAATTGGGGCCTTGGACAGTTCTTTTGGATGGGTGGGAAGCCTTAGCTGTGGATTTGGAAGATTTTCGTGTTCAAGAGTAGGAAGGCAAGCTAGGTTCCTTAGAGTTTTGTTTTTAGCTCATTGAGGCTAGCCAGCGATCGATAACCCTATCACCTCTGTCAACAAATAATTTAATGGAGGCAGAGGCGGTAGGTTGATCACCAAAATCGTCCCGTCCGGCATTATTACTGACAGAATCATCATCAGAGGTTTTGCCACTACCCATTGCAAAAGAAAAGTTTTTTACTGGTTTAAAAGGGAGAAGCCTAAACCTGAAAGAGTGATTAAAGAAAAACAAGTGAAAGATGCAGTAAGAAGAAGTTTGATGAACTTACTTGTTTGAGTTTACCGAAAGAAAAGGGAAGCTTGAAGATTGAAAGACTTGCGAGAGCGAGGAAGACACTGAAGAATTTCGCAGACAAACAAGTTCGCAAATGAGAAGGTGAAGCTTGAAGCTAAAATTCGAATGAATTTAAATAGACAGAACACCTGGATCGTGTACAATCAAGATACATTTGAATCAATGATCGAGATCGGGCAACGTTTCATGATTTAATATGATGGATAAGATCGATCCAATCCATCGACTACAAAGAGTTGTTGATTCAAACCTGGAGGCAATGATGATTACGGCTGAAAGAGGCCAAGTGGCATCTTTGGCGCAAAATACAGAGAACATAGGGGGCTCTAAAGGTACAGTGATGCAAAGAGTAATCAATGCGACGTTTGATATTCGGGAGAGCATTTGACTCTTAGCATACCCTGTACTAATAATTGAGATTAGCCGAAGGCCAACCAAACCTTCGATAATACCAAATGCTTGGCCTGGGGGGCTCATGATATGGGAAAATTTGTATCCAACCGGGTCTACCTTTGGTTCGGTCCTTAACCCCGGTCAAATACGGCTCAACCATGGTCGGGTCCATACATCCGGTCAAATTTTTTATACATAAGAAGGAATGAATCATACATTTAAGGGTAAGGCTTTATCCCGAAGATTCTAGGGTGCACGATCGATTTATAAACAGCTACTACTACTATGAGAAGTGGGCAATTGTGTTAAACACGGTAACTACCACTATTACAGGGTTAAGGGTCATGCCTTAAAAGGAAACCACCTTCATCTTCGAAAAAAGGGTTAAACCCTAAAATCAAACGGCCACCAAGAAGAAGCACGAACAAATCCAACGGTCAGGAATAAAAGGTAAAATCTATATTAATTGAGAACTTGCGCAAAGAAGAGGTATTTGAATCATTTCTTTGATTATCATATTCAATTCAAACTCTATATCTCTTCAGAGCTCTATGATCAGTTCCATTACTGACTTAGCCTTCGAAGGTGGTCTCACGACCCCACCGTTGGGCCACGTCTAACATTGTTTTGCAGGACAATCGCATGGGAATCTAGAGGCTGAGCAGATTTTGGACGCATCAAGTGTTCTTGAGGTGTGAATTTCTTTTAGCATGCTACCAGTTACTTACATTAAATTTAGTTTGGCTTCCGACATCTCTTAATGTTTAAGTCTAGAATGATTGTTATATTTTCATATGTCTCATATATTAGGTGAATATAGACTGCTCTAGGAAAAGAAGGTATGAACGTACACAACAATTAAGCTTAATTCCTTTTCCCACTACCTGATGCGTCCAAAATCTGCTCAGCCCTTGGATCTCCGAGTGATGTCCTGCAAAACGAAAGCGTCAGATGTGGCCCGACCGCTGGGGTCGGGAGTCCACCTCCGAAGGCTAAGTCAGTTGATGAACTTAATCACAAACGGCTCTGCTAGAAGCGCAGAGCTAAGGAATGAAGAACTGGGAAAGGTGATCTAGATAGCAGATCGCTGATAGTTTAGGTCTATCAGTATGTATCTGAACCTGAGTCTCAGATAGTATTTTTTTCGATCTCCCCTCACCTTGTATGGTAGTGAGGTTTATATAGAGTGTACCTTCGAATCTCCTTCGTTGGATGCACTTGAACCTTCTTCGGGTAGTCATTGGATCTTATCAATGAGATCCGTTGAGCAATAGACTTCTACTTGTTTGGGCTAGTAGAGGACTCCTGAGATAACCTTTAGGTTATCTGATGTTTATCCCTTCGATAATGATTATCCGCAGCCGTCAATTCGAGTCTGCCATCATTAGGGTGATTACCCTAATCCATAAGTAGGATTAGGCACGCTTGCGACCGAATAAGCTTTCTTCTTCAGCAAGCCATCTTCTGGATCCGGTTTGCTCGGGAGCGAATCTGTTCTTTCCGTCTCGACCGGGGTCGAGGGTTGGACCAGGTATGAACCCGGTCTGATCATAATCCCTCCGTATCACGAGCCCCCCGCACAGGCGTTCGGTCGATCCCGAGGGCTTGGTTTTTAACCGGGTTCGTCCCGGATGATAATCTCTACGTGCTTCATTAAATGTCATATCACATTTAATGCGGTGGTCACTTTTCCTCGAGCGTTGTGAGTGTAAGGCCACATATCTCCTTGCAGTTGATCTGTCGTGGTTCACGTCATCCAAGCGAAGGTTTCCGAATGCCTATTTCGGATTCGTGAGTTCAAACTTTCAAAACGTCTTTCAATCTTGATCGCTGATTTTGAATCAATCTCGATCGTTCAAATTCCCGAACACTCGTGCGGGAGTATTAAAAGCGGTTCGTTGTCTTCGTAGGTTTCATTCTTCCTGTCTGGAATTTGAACCTTTGTTGTCCGCCTTCGCGCCTTCCCGCTCTCAAGCTTCCGTCTCACTTGAATCGGTAAGTTTCTTGGTCTTTTTCTTTGTGTAGTTTACTGAAACGAGTAATGGCAGACGATAGGGCTTCTTTAGTACCCAGTGTTGGTAATAGCAGTGATGCTTTTGCTTCTCCTGCTCCCGAACAGTCGGATAGTGATAACAAAACCCCAACTGTCCTCTGGCCCGAGTTCGCTGAAGTTTCTCAAAAAGGTTTGGAAAGAAAAACCGAAACTTCTCCTGTCCTTCTCGAGTTTGGATCTTCCAAGATTGTCGAGTCTTCTAGGCAGCCTCAAACTTCCGGGTCCAATGGTGGACCTGGCTCTGTTCCCTCCAATTACAATGAGGAAACCCTTCTTTCAACTGTCCAAGATTTTGATCTTCCTTCCTCATATCAGGTTAGGGCTCCCCACCCTGATGAGAGGGTTGATTCATCCCTTTCGGGTGAATTTTCTCTGTATATAGATGCACTGGAAAGCGGGGTTCGCTTTCCCTTTTTTAATCCTTTGTTCTCCATGATTCGAATCATTGGAACATTTGTCCCGGAATGCTCCTCCCCAATAGCTGGCGTCTCATCGTCGGCTTCTTGGGTTTGTGTTTTGAGCTTGGCATTACGCCATCTCTTTCTCTCTTTGTACATTTTCATGTTCTTTCTATCTCCCATCCTCCCGGATGGGTTTTTCTGTCCAAACGCAATAAGGCTGAACTTGATTGGAGGGCGCATCCTTGTCAAAGGAACTTGCCCTTCTAACCACAAAAGATGGCGCGAACGATACTTTTTCTGTCGAGCGCCTCCATCAGATCTTAACTTCCCAACCACCTGGAGGAGGTGTACTTCTTCTTCCGAGAGTAACCGAGGCCTTCCCTTATCCAGAGAAGACGAGGCGGCCATCAGGAAGATCAAATCCATTCCGTGGTATCAAGAGATACATGGATTTGAAGTGGAGTATAACTCCATCCTTGATCTTGATCGGGGCTTGGCTCATTGTGAGCTTCTAACCATCATCCTTTAATTTGACTGAAGTGATATGTTTTGAATTCGACTCGTGTCCTTCTTCTTTGCGGTGCCTCCGAGAATGAACCCTGAAAGCCTGCGGGTGAAGGCCGCTAGGGCCGTTGTGACAGCCGAGCAACGATCGCCCAGGGTCTTTGACCGTAGATCAAGAGGCTTCTCTTCCCTCTCCCGATCCCTCTTATAGGGGTATCCGAAATGTCGGCCCGTAGCCGATGCTTCGGGTAAAGGGAAGAAACCGATGGTGGAGAGGTCTAATGTCTCTTCCTCCGCCCGAACCAAGAGGAGGCATGACACAATTGATGCTCCCTCCAACAAAAAATCCAAAGCTTCAACGGATGGTGAGGAAGTCTTCATCCCCCAGTGGACCCTGAAGCTGACCGACGGGGTGACTCGGGATCCCGAGAAAGCTGCGAATGGAGCTCCCTCGGTCTTGCTCCTTCGATCGCCGGGAGTTTGAAGCCCTGGATGACACCTCCCTTGTTAGTCAATCTACAAGGTCCCGGTCTTCTTGCTTAGTTATTTTCTCATAATTCCTTATGACTTCTTTCGATATTTTCCGCCTTCCCGGGGAATCTTGTGTTGAGCTTTTATCAACACATGGAAGCATTGAGCCGGGTTGGTCGCACCAGCTCCTTCTTCGCAAACTCAGTAAAGAGAATTTGGCGAAAGCCAATTCCGAAATAGACCAGCTGACTGCAGCTGCCGTGGAGCTGCGAGAAAAAGCATGAGGAAGAAGTGATCTCCCTCAAGGAGGCCCTCGAAGCGTCGAAGATTCGTGCCGCTGCTGCCGAGCGCGAGGCCGGGGAAGCAAAAAGCAGCTGCCACGTTGTTTGGTGACAGCCTTGAAATCAAAAGTAAGGAGCTCGAAGAACATCTGAAGTTGGCGATCCCTAGCAAGCCCGAGCATATAAAGCCAGAGCTTCGGAAGGAGTGCATTCGGAAATACCTGAACAGCGTACCTTTCTCCGAACTGCTAGGTCTCTACAACCTTCAAGCTTATCACATGGGGCAGAACGACGTTTGGGAGCGCATCCTTGGATTGATCCCTGCCTTCGACACTGCTCCTTTTCGTGAGGTGTGCCACAAAGAGGTCTTCGGGAAAGTTGGTATGGATCTCCCGGACTGGGCTCAGGAAGAAGATGATCCTTTTCCAGCTAACCCTCAATATGAGGCATACCTGACTGACGAGCTGGCACTTCCAGAGGAGAAATCAAAAGCCGAGTCTCAAGTTGCTGTTGTAGAGGACTCAGCCGATGCCATTCTTGAGGAAGGCTCTTCTCATGATCCTGAGAAGAGTCCTCCCGACCAGGGTCCCTCGGGCAACAATGAAGAAAAGGCTTAGGGAGTTATCTTTTTGTACATATGTACCCTTTATTTAATGAATAGACATTTCTTTCTCATGTTGGCCTTTATATTTCCCCGTCTCCTGCCGAAATCTTGCCTTGAATATCAAAGTACTAATGATAAAACTTATCACTTAACTTTTCATTCCTCGCCGAATAATAATCTTGTAGAAAAATTGTGAAGATGCGTTTCGGGAAGATGCATTAATCTTCCCCACTACTTCATTTATTGCAAAGTCCGCACGTTTCCCTTCTGCGAAGTTCAAATGTTTTCCTGCCTTTGTATACCCTTCATTGTTTCCAATGAATCGGAAATACATCCATTATTTTAATGGCGGTGCGACGATTGGAGGTATCTCTGCATCAGGTGCTCGCTTCCACATGTTTCCATGTGGCATCCCTCCGACCGTTGATCTTGCTTTCTGCGGATTTCGAAGCGTCATTTCGATCTAGGTCGTCGGTTGTCCTTAGCCTTCAACCGTCGTCTTAATACCTGAGGCTATTTAAAGCCTTCGTGGGTACTCTCCATCTATCCTGACTTCTGCAAGTTAGATTTGCTAAAGTGCTAAAGCGACCTTTCGTCCTTCGGCCTGCTTCCATATTCCTTGTACTCCAACAACAGCTCTATCAACTTCTGAACAAGTGAGTTTTTTGATTACTCATCTCTTTCCCCACTTCCCCCTTGAGTAAACTGCACAGTAGTTATACTTGGGGTTTAGTTTGTTGTTTTGTCTGAAGTTATAGAAAACTAGGGTTTCGCCCTTGTTGTTGTCGTGAGTTTCTGTACTGATACGGCCTGTTTTTTTTTTTTGCATAGTGGCTCCCAAGATCAACCCGAACTTTATCAGAGCAAAATCTTGCAAGAAAATCGTTCCGTCGGTGGAGGTTGGGGCCAGTGCGGTGGTTTCAGCTAGTGAATCCTCCAAGCGTAAGGCGGCTCGCTGCCGGTGAATGTCGGGGCGGTGGGGGGGGGGGGGGGGGGGGGGGGGGGGGGGGGGGGGGGGGGGGGGGGGGGTCGGCGGGGGGGGGGGGGGGTGGTGGGGGGGGGGGGGGGGGGGGGGGGGGGGGGGCGGCGGGCGCCGGCCGGGGGGGGGGGGGGGGGGGGGGGGGGGGGGGGGGGGGGGGGGGGGGGGGGGGGGGGGGGGGGGGGGGGGACCTAATCCACATCAACGATAATACAATCATGAACAGATAATAATCATAAACTAACAATGAATGATCATGGAATTCAAAAATAAGGTGTCGGACATAATCGAGTGCGGAAATAAATATCAAATCGGATAACTTAAGAAGGCGTTGGGCGGAATCCACTCCTTCACCAAACGGAAGTGAGGTCAAAATTTAGTTAAGTACAAGTCTCAAGTTATGAAGATAAATTAAAGTTATTACAATTCTTCTAAGTTTAATTGTCACAAAAAGAAGTAGTAACTACTCATAAGTCTCCTCCACAATGGATATGTCCTCCTCAAAATTTTTGAGGACCATGGAGATCCAACATGACTGCTCCCATACAACTCCGGGGCTAACCCCAGTACGCCGGGTGATCTTCTTCGGTATGGTCACCGAAGTCTTCGGTGTAGCTAGCCTCCGGATAGTAGTATGAGGTATCCGGGTCCGTCTCGGGGAGGGTACCATCGGAGTAATCACCTGTAGAATAGCCTAACAAAATATTGCAATAGAAAAGGAATGAGTTCAAAAGAACTCAGCAAGGAAGTTATCCCTCCACAAATAAACCACAAGATAATCATAAAATGATGCAGATGATATGAGGCATATAATGCAATATGACTTTATTCTAAGTATGCTGGTCATCTATGGTAGACATGCTTTAAGTCATAGCACCATACTTCTTTAGGTAGTCTCGGTCACTCATCACGGGGTGAATTGGGTCCTGCATCCCTCTCGGACAAATCCATGGTTGGGGGTTTCGGTCACCGCTCTCTCACATCACCGTTTGGTCTAAGTATTGGCGCATGTCGGGGGTATAGCCTAGCCCAATGCAAGTCATCTACTTAATCATATCATGCCAGTTCCGAGATACTTCCATTCCTCCCCTCTCGGGATCCTTTCCGGTATCCTTCACACTAGAGTCACGGATATTACTCACCGGACTCATCAACCCTATTGGTCATCCACAAATGGTAAACGGGAAGCTCTCACGTCCCTCTCACGGATCATTTCACCGGTCTTGAGTGCCCGTGAGCCCAAGTCTGGCCATTTGTAACCCTACCAATAAATGGCCCCTTTCGAGTAACCGTAATGCAATTTATGTCCTCTCACGGAGTGGATACCGGTCTTGAGCGCCCACAAATCCACACTACTACCACGGGTTGTTCGGTCTCAATGCCCTTCCGAATCGGGTCTGATATGATAGGGACATCCTAGCCATACATCTAGACAAATCCTATGCATGTCATTCAATAACCGGGAAAGCGTCAATGGACACCTTCGGAGAACATCCCATACTATTCCCTCCGATGTCCAAGGACAGAAGCACCCGATAGGGTACCCCTCAATCCCAAGTTATACTTAAGCAATCACATGCCCAAGTTCATCATATCGGTTCACAAGATACAACGTCATAATAAACATTCGATTCATGACATTGACATAAGTCATCATATATTGAAATTGATAAACATGATACAACATTGAAGTAATATAATGTAAACACAAAGCTACTGTTAAAATACATATGTAGCAAGTCTAACATGATAAGGATATGAATTAGAAACTATATTTACTAGGATAGGAATACCAAGTCAAGATTTCCATATCCTAGGTAATTACATCGATAACTATCCTTACCTTGAATCGGAGAAGAGAATGGTCCAAGATCACAAGCAGTGGCCCAAATAGTCTTAAAGTCCTAAACAAGCATATATGAAAGGTTAGAGAAGAAATCGGAACAATCGGAGATCAAACGAATCGAAGCTGGGCAAAAGTTGTGACGAGCAACTCTATTGGTCGATACATTTGGTCGATAGTATCGACCAATAGTATCGACCAAATCAATTCCCGAGACAGACAAGGCTGGCTTTTCGGATTCTTGCCCGATTTGGTCTTCCTGGTCTCGGATTGACATGAAACTTGGAGGATAGTCTAAGCACAACATGGGGACACTAATTATCAAGAAACTTTCATAATCCAATGGTCCATTTGGAAATCCCCAAATTGACATATTAAGGTTAAGAGTTGTAGATCATAGCATTGGCTATAACTCAATGCAAATTAGGGGAAAACATGGGGGATTAGGTAGGGAATCGTTTAGAAGTAACATGGAGCACATATGCAAGGTATAGATTAAGTAAATCACGAGCTTCATCTCAGTTTTGGTAAATAAAGCAAGTTGGTAAGCAATAAATCATGGAAATGTGTAGTCAATGATCATGAGGTGAATCAATCATAGTCATATCGGTGAAAACATCATTGTATGGGGTTTAGAAGGTTCATGGCAAGGTGTATGCAAGGTTGCAGCACCTTGACCATGGTCCCAACAGTAAAATAGAGAAAAGATGAGTGAGAAAGTGATTAGGAGAGAGAGTCATACCTTTAAAGTGGAACAAGAAGGTAGGAATAAGTGGTTGGCAATGATTGATGAAGAAGATGCTTCACCACTACCAAGGAGGAGTTCTTGGGAGGCTCTCTCACGTTCCCGGATGTTAAAGACGCGAGGATAGGGCTCCAGTCTCGAGGAATAAATAAATAGAAAAGAATATTCTAAGAATCTTTAAATGCGGGCTCAATGAGACTTGTTGGTCGATACATTTGGTCGATGGTATCGACCAATAGTATCGACCAAAACAAACTCTGCAGAATTTTACAGAATAGTACAGCAACTTTAGGTGCGGACTTGGAGGGCTATACAAGGTCAAATTGCATGGGGTTTTCTCCTACAGTTCACTCAAGAGGTCTAGTTTCAGGGAGTACCTTCGGATTATGCACAGGAGTCCGTTTGCTATTTCAACTGTCTCGCTCTTCATCGGTGCGCAGATTCTAACTTAACACGGTAATGTGCTCAAGGAAGGAGCAGCATCATCAATGTCCATAAAGCTGGAATCCCGACATTACGTCATCAACCAGTAGGGCCCATAAGTCCCTCCTACCACCACTTCGGGTCTTTGGACCTACAAACATAACAATGACCGGGTCGGGTCAAGGTTAGGTAAAAGCTGGATTTTACATTCTTCCCCCCTTAAAAGAATTTCGTCCTCGAAATTGAAAGCGTACCTGTGCTACCAAAAAGATGAGGAAATTTCTCCTTCATTTCTTCTTCCTTTTCCCATGAAGCCTCTTCCGGGGTATGGTTCTTCCACCGAATCTTCACCAAAGGAATGGTGCGATTCCTTGTTGCTTGTCCTTTTTATCTAGGATTTCAGCTGGTCCTTCATCGTAAGAAAGATCAGCACTAAGTCCTTCGGGTGCTTGCTGTAGTATGTGTTCCGGGTTCTCTATGTACTTCCGAAGCATCGAAACGTGGAACACATTGTGAACTCCAGCAAGAGATGGAGGCAAGGCCAAGCGATAAGCAACAGGTCCAACCCTTTCCAAGATTTCAAAAGGTCCGATGAAGCGGGGGCTAAGCTTCCCTCTCACATTGAATCTCATCACACCTTTCATAGGTGATACCTTAAGGAAAACTTTCTCTCCAATAGGAAACTCCAGATCGGTCCTTCTCTTGTCGGCATAGGATTTCTGTCTTGGTGAGCTGAGACTTAATCCTCTCTCTAATCATGTCGACCATAGCACTTGTAGCTTCAATCATTTCCGGGCCTAAGACTTTTCTTTCACTGTCTCGAGTCCAATACGGAGGCGTTCTACAAGTGTTACCGTACAAAGCTTTAAAAGGAGCCATGCCTATTGTTGATTGATAACTGTTGTTATAGGCAAACTCCACTAAAGCTAAGTGATCATCCCAATTTCCACCCATGTCTACCACACAAGATCTAAGCATATCTTCTAAAATTTGAATCGTCCGCTCAGATTGTCCATCAGACTGGGGATGATGAGCTGTACTCAGGTTTAATTGGGTTCCCAGGGCTTTCTGCAATCCATTCCAAAACCTTGAGGTGAACCTAGGATCACGGTCGGACACAATACTCATCGGCACACCGTGTAGGCGAACCACGTTGTCCACATAGAGTCTAGCTAGCTTGTCCAAAGTGTAGGTGATCTTCATAGGTATGAAATGGGCTGATTTAGTCAACCTATCTACAACCACCCATACAGTGTCATTTCCTTTACTTGTCCGCGGCAAGCTAGTCACGAAGTCCATGGATATATCTTCCCACTTCCAACTAGGAACGGGAAGGGGCTGAAGTAATCCGGACGGAGGCTGGCGAACGGCTTTAACACGCTGACAAGTCTCGCACTTGGCAACAAAGTCTTCCACATCCGCCTTCAAGCTATTCCACCAAAAATGTTCCCTTAAGTCTTTATACATTTTGGTACCCCCGGAGTGTATTGTAAAGATCGTTGGTGTGCTTCTTTCAATATTTCCTTCTTGATTTCATCAACAGCAGGCACACAGAGTCTACCTCTAAACAATAAGGCACCATCTAAAGATGTACTAAAAGCAGGGTCCATCTCTGAATTCGTGGCAACCTTCCCAACCTTCTCTCTCAGTTCAGGGTCAGAACTTTGCAAAGCGACGATCCGGTCTCTAAGGGTGGATCTTGCCGTCATGGCAAAAAGAATACAATCCGAACCCTCAGGCACCACTTCTAAGCCAAACCTTTCCATTGACAGCAATAAAGGTCGACTCAAAGCACACAAATTCAAATCCTTCTTCTGACTCTTCCTACTAAGAGCATCTGCAACTACATTTGCTTTACCTAGGTGATATTGGATGTCACAATCATAGTCAGAAACCAACTCCAGCCATCTTCTTTGTCTCATATTCAGCTCTTTCTGGGTGAAGAAGTATTTCAAACTCTTATGATCTGTGAAGATAGCGATTTTCTCACCGTATAGGTAATGTCTCCAAATCTTTAAAGCAAAAACAACGGCGGCAAGCTCTAAGTCGTGAGTGGGATAATTCCGCTCATAGTCTTTCAATTGCCGAGAAGCATAAGCCACAACTTTTCCGTGTTGCATCAACACACAACCCAATCCGATCATGGAAGCATCGGTGTAGGCTGTCATCACCCACCGGAACTATCGGGTATAGTCAAAACCGGGGCACTTGTCAATCTAACCTTCAGCTCTTCAAAATTCCTCTCGCAAGACTCGGTCCAAACGAACTTCTCTTCCTTTCTAGTTAGCTTAGTCATAGGGGCAGCCAACCTAGAAAAATTCTCGATAAATCTCCGATAGTATCCTGCCAATCCAAGGAAACTTCTTATCTCAATCACGGTCTTCGGTCTTTCCCAATCGGTAACGGTTTGCACTTTTTCCGGGTCGACACGAATACCTTCGGCTGAAACAACATGGCCAAGAAACACTACCCTTGAGAGCCAAAAGTCACACTTGCTAAACTTAGCATAAAGTTTCTTTTCTCTCAACCTTTGCAAAGTGAAGTTCGGATGTTCCGCATGCTCTTCTTCATTCTTCGAGTAAATCAAGATGTCATCAATGAATACGATCACAAACTTATCGAGCACATCCTGAAATACCCGGTTCATGAGGTCCATGAACACGGCGGGGGCATTTGTTAAGCCAAAAGGCATAACTTTGAATTCGTAGTGCCCATACCTTGTTCGGAACGCCGTCTTGAAGATATCACTTGACTTCACTTTCAACTGGTGATACCACGATCTTAAGTCAATCTTCGAGAAAACAGACGCACCCTTCAAGCTGGTCAAGCAGGTCGTCAATCCGAGGCAACGGGTATCTGTTCTTGATCGTTAACTTGTTCAACTCTCTGTAGTCAATGCATAGGCGCATACTACCATCTTTCTTTTTAACGAACAAGACCGGAGCTCCCCGGGGTGACACACTTGGCTGCACAAAACCTCTATCCGGGAGTTCATTCAAGCTGAGCTTGCAACTCCTCTAGCTCGGTAGGCGCCATCCTGTAAGGAGCTTTAGACACCGGAGACGCTCCGGGAGTTAAGTCTATGGAAAACTCAACCTCTCTATCGGGGGCAGTCCGATAATTCGTCTGGAAACACATCCGCGAAGTTACAAACTACACTTGATATCTTCGGGTCTCTTCTTTTCCTTAACCTTGCTTCCGGATGAAACATCCTCCACTAGGGAGTGGACTTGCATTAAGGCGGTCAAGGTCTTCTTGCTCACTCTTCCCTTCCTTCCTTGGAACTCCAAAACTGAATTCCCCTCCAATCGGAATTGGATCTTCTTTGAAGAGCACAAGATCACAGCGTTGTAGGATGTCAACCAATCAATTCCCAAGATCACGTCGAAATCTCTCATATCGAACAACACTAACCTTGCCTTCAAGTTCAAACCACAAACACAAACGGGACATTCCTCTAACACTTTATCTAGTTTAACAGCGAGACCCAACGGGGGTACAAATTGATAAATAACTAGACAAACATTTGGGTGTTAGGTTAGTCTTCTGACAAAAGTAGATGAAATGAATGAATGAGATGCACCCGTATCAAATAATACAAATCTTTGGTAAAGAAGCGACTAACAATGTACCTGTAACAACATCATGACAAGCTTCTTGGTCGGTACCGGATATCTTGAAGACTCTGCCGGCGGGGAGGGCGGGGACACTCTTACGAGCAGGGAGCACCGGGCTGAACAGGACTTCTTGGGGCGGAGGCGGGCAAAATGGCCGGGCTGTTTGCAAAAGAAGCAAACATTATCCTTCGGTCCAACGAGAGGTAGCTGCCTTTGGAGGTCTCGAAATGCGGGCACTGGGGTGTACCATTCCCGGGTAGAGAAGGCTGAACAATTCCTGCAGGTCGGGTCCCACTAGTGCGGCCATCTTGGCCTACATGAGCGGCACTGGGACTCGGCCCAACACTCCGGGGCTGATAGGTGGGAGTGGGGTACGGTGCAGGCTTCACAAAACGACGGTCAGCACGATCAACAAATCCAGAAGATCTGGATTGCCAAGGTTTCTGTGCTCGCACATTCTCCTTCTCAGTTTCCTCAATTTTCTTCGCATTCTCCACGGCCTGAGCATAGTCTCCAAGAGGTAAGGCAGTGAGGTGGACTTTGATCGAAGGTCGCAGCCCTTTGAAAAATTTCTTCGCCTTGGCAACATCGGAACTCAAGGAATCAGGGGCGAAGAAAAAGAGTTCTTCAAACTTCTGCTGGTATTCCAGCACAGAAAGGGCACCTTGAACCAATGCCATGAATTCTGCCTCTTTGGCATCCTTCACCGACTCAGGGAAATAGTTCCTACAAAATGCTTCCTTGAACAACTCCCAAGTAACCACACCAGCATGAAGGTTCTCGAGAATAGGCCTGGTGGAGGTCCACCATGCATCAGCTTCATGTTGGAGCTTCTGTTCTGCAAACAACACCTTCTGATTATCTGAACACTGCAGGTGTCTAAATGCCTTTTCCAATTCTCTCAACCATCTATTAGGAAAGAGGGTGTCCTTGGTCATTCCGGTAAAAGATGGCACTTGGAGTTTAAGAAAACTTTCCATCAGCTTGGTATGCGGGATCTCAGTGGACCTCTCCACATACGGAGCTGCACGGCCCGGGGTTTCTTGAACCACTTGCTCGGTTCTCTTCTCGCATAGCCAAAAATCCGGTCATCATTTGATTGAACTGCGCCGCTTGTTGCTGCATCATGTTGGTCATAATGCTAGCAATGTCTCTGAAGCTTCCGATTTCGGGAGCATCGGGGAACTCCATTAGGGGCGGGGTGCTCTCCTTGTCTTTGCTGGTCCGGGGGTCCCAGCAGGCACATCTTCAACTCCGGAATTATCAGAACCAATCAAACGATTCCTCAGAAGCACCATTCTGCAAACATCGGAAATTCACAACATCGAAAATCAACTTGTCAAAATCACTTGATCAATAGAAAGGAATGCCCAAATCATGCTTAAAATCATCAACATAGCAAGATTATAGTCCAACATTGACAAGAAACAAATCACAAATCAGATTTCCACAAAAGCCCAAAAGCAGAAATTTTTCCCCTATTGGTCGATACATTTGGTCGATGGCATCGACCAATAGTATCGACCAAAAAGCATTCTGCGAAAAAAAACAGAATAAATGGCCCACTCGTTTCATTTCCAAAACATTTCCATTTCAAACTTGCCTCTGGGGAAAACTTCTCCTTAAGGTCTCTAAGGGTTTTAGGGGTGATTTGAGACTTCCAACACTCTTGCAAGCTTGCATTGATCAACAACACAAGTAAGTCTCATTCTCTTCTTCTCTCTTCTTGCGTTTTCATTTACCAAGATATGATTTTTCTTCAAAACTGCAAAATGGTTGATGCTAATGGTTAGAATCATGTCTAGGGACGTTTAGAAACATGCTCCCACCATTTTACAAGCCAAACTAAGCATGAAACACAAGATTTCACATCTTAGGATTCAAAAATCACTATTCATCTCAATGTTTCCAACTTTACAAATACTTGCCTCATTTTTAAACCAAAATGAATTTTGACATGAAACCAAGTCCCACATGACTAAATTACCATGGGGAAGGTGTTCCCACATTCGGTTTGCCGAAATTTCAACTTTTGAAAAATCTCAAACATAGCCCAAAGAGGGATTTCTTCCTTTACCTTCTTGCTGAATTTTCACTTCTACACGGCCAAGATGTTAGATTTTCACCAAACGAAACATCCCAGCACGTTTATCCAAGTCTTATACATATGCTAGTATGTTCGAAACGCATTTTCGCAATAATTTCAAATTTTCGAAAGAATTACAAAAATGCCCTTCATCTAACAAATGAACAAGGGAATTAATCAAAATGAAATTTCTTTCTTGTCTCCGCGGAGTTCATCATGCCCGAGAGGAGGAGGACGGAGGGCTGCTGAGAGGTATAGGACATGCTCCACGGCGAGGAGGTGACCGATGAGGACCTCTTCATATCACCTCGGGCGAGTTCTGTTCGAGCACTACTTCTATGACATACCGATCGAGTACGGGCGGTTGGTAGTCTTAGATGAGCTAGAGACCTTTCGCATACGGGAGAGGTTAGAGGCGATGGGATGGTCATCTTTGTACACCACGCCATATTCAGTCTACCCAGAGCTTGTCAGGTACTTTTATAGTAACCTGACCTACCGATTCGAGGATGACCCGCGAGATGGTCCTCGGATTGTCATCTGCTCCGTGGTCGAGGCGTTGAGATCACATTCACTACCGGCGAGTTGGCTGGGATCTTGGGAGTGCCGTCTGTGCCCGGACTTTCGCTTGTGGATTCCTCCTCGCACCGACATTCTGGAGGGTCTCATTCCATACGAGACACACGAGATATGCAAGACTACGTGGGACGACGAGAGCTGCTTCATGCCCGGGAGTGGCACTTCTATGATACCATCTGCCCGAGTCATCGCTCGCTTTGTCGGGCGAAACATTATTCGAAGGCGGGGCCATCACAATAGGGTGACGATTATGGAGGCACTAGTCATCTATTGCATTTACACTTGGCGTGCGAGATAGACTTGGCTCACATCATGCAGCATATCATGATAGACCGAGTTGAGTCTCCCGGGGTCGGGAACTTAGCTTTCGGCCGGGTCTTGACACGCATTTTCCGGTACTTCCAGGTGGATTTAGAGGACACACGACGATTCACTGATATAGAGATAGGTGAGGACCTCTGTGCATGGTCGGTCAAGAAAATGGGGCTTGGTAACGTGGTTGGATCGGACAATGAGGCCGGCATCGATGGGGATGCCGAGGATGACGATGTAGATGAACATGGAGACGATGATGATCGGGGTGATGCTCCGGTTCGGGATGATGATCGGGGGCATCGGGAGATTCCCGCTCCACGATTATCCGAGGATGGAGGTCCATCTCACCAGACTTACGAGGCTCCGGGTGTGACTTCTCATCGGTCTCCGATTTATTCCATACTCGAGAGGATCGAGGCTCGACAGAGATGAGGATGGAGACATACATGCACGCTTTAGGTGAGAGGTTTACACGGTTCGAGGATGAGTTCGGATCGAGGAGGGATCGGACGGATCGTCGGAGTAGATCACCTAGATAGATAGCATTAGGGGTTTTCCTTTTTATGTTTCCCGGATGTACTTTCTTCCGGACTTGTAAAAATTTTCTTATGTGATTAATGAAATCAAGTTGTTTTGCTTATATTATTGTATCTTATTCCATAATCGGTTAAGTTTCATCTATTCGATTACTAATCTCGGTTATCTATTATTCAGCTCTAAGAATAGTTGAGTTACCCTTTTTGATCGGTAACTCGGAATGTTCCATCATCGCTTCCGTGGTTAGGGTCTTACTGAAACACTGGGGCTACGATACCACTCTGTCACATCCACCCAGCCGGTACCCTATCGGCATACCGGGATGTGATCCACACCCCAGCAGATCCATAGTTCGGGGACCACATAATCCACATCAACGATAATACAATCATGAACAGATAATAATCATAAACTAACAATGAATGATCATGGAATTCAAAAATAAGGTGTCGGACATAATCGAGTGCGGAAATAAATATCAAATCGGATAACTTAAGAAGGCGTGGGCGGAATCCACTCCTTCACCAAACGGAAGTGAGGTCAAAATTTAGTTAAGTACAAGTCTCAAGTTATGAAGATAAATTAAAGTTATTACAATTCTTCTAAGTTTAATTGTCACAAAAAGAAGTAGTAACTACTCATAAGTCTCCTCCACAATGGATATGTCCTCCTCAAAAGTGAGGACCATGGAGATCCAACATGATTTGCTCCCATACAACTCCGGGGCTAACCACAGTACGCCGGGTGATCTTCTTCGGTATGGTCACCGAAGTCTTGAGTGTAGCTAGCCTCCGGATAGTAGTATGAGGTATCCGGGTCCGTCTCGGGGAGGGTACCATCGGAGTAATCACCTGTAGAATAGCCTAACAAAATATTGCAACGAGAAAAGGAATGAGTTCAAAAGAACTCGGCAAGGAAGTTATCCCTCCACACATAAACCACAAGATAATCATAAAATGATGCGAGATGATATGAGGCATATAATGCAATATGACTTTATTCTAAGTATGCTGGTCATCTATGGTAGACATGCTTTAAGTCATAGCACCATACTTCTTTAGGTAGTCTCGGTCACTCATCACGGGGTGAATTGGGTCCTGCATCCCTCTCGGACAAATCCATGGTTGGGGGTTTCGGTCACCGCTCTCTCACATCACCGTTTGGTCTAAGTATTGGCGCATGTCAGGGTATAGCCTAGCCCAATGCAAGTCATCTACTTAATCATATCATGCCGGTTCCAGATACTTCCATTCCTCCCCTCTCGGGATCCTTTCCGGTATCCTTCACACTAGAGTCACGGATATTACTCACCGGACTCATCAACCCTATTGGTCATCCACAAATGGTAAACGGGAAGCTCTCACGTCCCTCTCACGGATCATTTCACCGGTCTTGAGTGCCCGTGAGCCCAAGTCTAGCCATTTGTAACCCTACCAATAAATGGCCCCTTTCGGGTAACCGTAATGCAATTTATGTCCTCTCACGGAGTGGATACCGGTCTTGAGCGCCCACAAATCCACACTACTACCACGGGTTGTTCGGTCTCAATGCCCTTCCGAATCGGGTCTGATATGATAGGGACATCCTAGCCATACATCTAGACAAATCCTATGCATGTCATTCAATAACCCGGGAAAGCGTCAATGGACACCTTCGGAGAACATCCCATACTATTCCCTCCGATGTCCAAGGACAGAAGCACCAGTAGGGTACCCCTCAATCCCAAGTTATACTTAAGCAATCACATGCCCAAGTTCATCATATCAGTTCACAAGATACAACGTCATAATAAACATTCGATTCATGACATTGACATAAGTCATCATATATTGAAATTGATAAACATGATACAACATTGAAGTAATATAATGTAAACACAAAGCTACTGTTAAAATACATATGTAGCAAGTCTAACATGATAAGGATATGAATTAGAAACTATATTTACTAGGATAGGAATACCAAGTCAAGATTTCCATATCCTAGGTAATTACATCGATAACTATCCTTACCTTGAATCGGAGAAGAGTATGGTCCAAGATCACAAGCGATGGCCCAAATAGTCTTAAAGTCCTAAACAAGCATATATGAAAGGTTAGAGAAGAAATCGGAACAATCGGAGATCAAACGAATCGGAAGCTGGGCAAAGTTGCTTGACAGCAACTCTATTGGTCGATACATTTGGTCGATAGTATCGACCAATAGTATCGACCAAATCAATTCCGAGGACAGACAAAGTGGCTTTTCGGATTCTTGCCCAGATTTGGTCTTCCTGGTCTCGGATTGACATGAAACTTGGAGGATAGTCTAAGCACAACATGGGGACACTAATTATCAAGAAACTTTCATAATCCAATGGTCCATTTGGAAATCCCCAAATTGACATATTAAGGTTAAGAGTTGTAGATCATAGCATTGGCTATAACTCAATGTAAATTAGGGGAAAACATGGGGGATTAGGTAGGGAATCGTTTAGAAGTAACATGGAGCACATATGCAAGGTATAGATTAAGTAAATCACGAGCTTCATCTCAGTTTTGGTAAATAAAGCAAGTTGGTAAGCAATAAATCATGGAAATGTGTAGTCAATGATCATGAGGTGAATCAATCATAGTCATATCGGTGAAAACATCATTGTATGGGGTTTAGAAGGTTCATGGCAAGGTGTATGCAAGGTTGCAGCACCTTGACCATGGTCCCAACAGTAAAATAGAGAAAAGATGAGTGAGAAAGTGATTAGGAGAGAGAGTCATACCTTTAAAGTGGAACAAGAAGGTAGGAATAAGTGGTTGGCAATGATTGATGAAGAAGATGCTTCACCACTACCAAGGAGGAGTTCTTGGGAGGCTCTCTCACGTTCCCGGAGATGTTAAAGACGCGAGGATAGGGCTCCAGTCTCGAGGAATAAATAAATAGAAAAGAATATTCTAAGAATCTTTAAATGCGGGCTCAGCGAGACTTGTTGGTCGATACATTTGGTCGATGGTATCGACCAATAGTATCGACCAAAACAAACTCTGCAGAATTTTACAGAATAGTACAGCAACTTTAGGTGCGGACTTGGAGGGCTATACAAGGTCAAATTGCATGGGGTTTTCTCCTACAGTTCACTCAAGAGGTCTAGTTTCAGGGAGTACCTTCGGATTATGCACAGGAGTCCGTTTGCTATTTCAACTGTCTCGCTCTTCATCAGTGCGCAGATTCTAACTTAACACTGGTAATGTGCTCAAGGAAGGAGCAGCATCATCAATGTCCATAAAGCGGAATCCCGACAACCTCACCACCCCGGGGGGGCGGGGCCCCCCCCCCCCCCCCCCCCGCCGGGGGGCCGGCCCAACAAAAAAAACAGGGGGGGGGGGGGGGGGGGGGGAAAAGGGGGGCCCCGCCGGGGGGGGGGGGGGGGGGGGCCCGCGGGGGGGGCGGGCGGGGGCGGGGGGAGGGGGTGGGGGGGGGGGGGGGGGGGGGGGCAGCAGGTGCTGCTCCTATTTCTAACTCTAGTGCTTGTTTGGCATCCTCCTCCTCTCCTTCCGAGTTGGAGGATTTTGCCACTAGGAAGCGCCGTCGGGTGACAAGTGATGAAGCTCATCCTTCTCTTGGTGTAGCTCATCCTTCTCATCCTTCGCCTGAATTAGTGTCAAACGAGTTTGATAGAGCGTTGGAATGGTGTCTTGCTGCTCGAGTGACTTCGAGAGCGCAGTTCTTTCCAAACTTCGAGATGAAGTCTTTACGAAGTCACTTGGTGATGTAAGTCTCTCTTCATTATCCTCGATTCTGAAAAATTACTTTTCTGCTCCTTGCTAACTCGGAAGTTGTTTGCAAGAGTCTTCTTTGTAACTTCCACAACCAAGTGGAAGCGGTTTCTAGGCTCGGTAGATTGAGCAATGAAGTTTCTAGGCTTCGGGAAATCTGCGAAGCTAAAGATGTTGAGATTGCTCGCCTTCGGAATCTAACTTGGGAGGTGGTAGGAGAAAAAAATTCGATGATTGGTCGTCTTCGGTCGGACTTGGATGATGCCGGGGAGAAGATCCGGCGGCTGGAACGAACAGTTGGAAAGTCGGGAGCCAAAGGATCTGAAACATTACCCCGAAAGGCAAGCTGTCGTTCCTTTGCCCGAATCCCTTCCAACCGATGTTCGCAAAGCCTGCGTATTCAAGTATTTACACGGTAAGCCTTTTGTTGATATGCTGAATGCTTATAACTTGCGGGCGTCTCGGGATGGTGAGAACGAAGTATGGGAATCAATATTAAGGAAGGATCCTCATTTTGATACGACTCCCTACGGTGTTGTTTGCCATCCTGAAGTATTTACCGACATGGGTATTCCTCCTCCCGATTGGACCAAGGATAAGATTGATCCTCCACCTTCCGATCCAGATATTATGCAATATCCCGGAAGATTCTCCTGTTTATTCTCCCCTGGAAGAAGTCAATTATGACGAGCTTGTATCTGAATGCGAGTTTGGTCGAAGACCATACTTCTCCTGGACAAGCTGGACAAAGAGTATGAAATTGCGGAGGATTTTATGCATACCGAAATATTTTTGTAATCCTCATTTCTTCTCTTCTTTTCCTTGAATCCCCACCAATGGTTGACTCATATGTTTGTTCTAGCAAAGTCGCGTCGATCTTGTATAACTTCTTAACAGTCACTTATGATGACTTTCTTTTTTGATCGAAGATTGTATCCAGCTCTTGTAATTGTTTTGATACTGGCCTCTTTGGATCTTTTGAAGAAATAAGAAATTACTTTATCTTGAACTTTGCTAGCCACTTGAATCGCCGTTGCATTAGGTCTTAGTTGTTTAAAACAATGCCTTTACTTAAGGATTTCTGGAGAAATACAATAAGTCTGAGAAGGAACTCACTCGGGTTTTAAACCGATGCCTTCACTTAAGGATAATTCAAAAATTCAATAAGTCTCGAAGGAACTCACTCGGGTTTCAGACTGACGCCTTGCAAAAGGAACTCACTCGAATTTTCATCCGATGCCTCGACTTAAGAAAGTTCAAAAAATTTCCATAAGTGTTGAAGGACCCACACGAATTTTCATCCGATGCCTTATAGTTGGATCTTGTTCTTGAATGTGGTGTATGATGCCCCCCAATCAAAAGATAGTTTGTTGAAAGCCAAAAGTTGCATTGATTGAGTTGAAAATGATTACATCGCGAACAAAATTGAAATCATCCTCAAGGATAAAACTTTTTGAGATGCCTAGCATTCCACGAACGATCCAACTCTTTACGGGTATTGATGTTCTTCAGCCTGTAAGCTCCTGAACCGACCGGTTTCACAACCATATAAGGTCCTTCCCGGGGAAGGGTCCAATTTTCTTTGGTGACGCGGGTCGGAAGCTAGGGTGTTTCTCAACACCAAATCTCCGGCTAAGTACCGACGATTCTTCACTCGAGTATTATAATGAGATGCTATCCTTCTTTGATAATGTTGAGTTCGTGCTATTGCCTTTGCCCGAACTTCGTCCAACAAATCAAGACTATCAAGCGAGTCCTTGTTCATTTGCTTTTTCCTCGAACTCACGATCCCGTAACGTCCCCGCCATTATCTCCACTTGGTGCCAATGCTTCGGATCCATATGCCAACCTGAATGGAGTTTCTCCTGTGGGTGTTCGAACCGTAGTTCTATAAGCCCACAAGTACATTATGAAGTTCTTCGACCCAAGAAGCTTTGTCGGCTTCGAGTCTTCTCTTTATTCCTTCCAAAGTAGCGTTCGGTTAGTAACCTCTACCTGTCCATTGCTTTGGGGGTATGCCATTGAGGACATACGATGCTCGATCATATATGTTCCACGAGAATTGCTTAAATTGTGGACGATCGAACCGAGTACCATGGTCAAGTGACAATAATCTTTGGAATCCCAAAGCGATATATGATTGATTCAAGCACAAATTTCTCCACTTTTTTCTCGGTAATTGCCGCCGGTGCAATCGGCTTCTACCCATTTTGTGAAGTAATCAATTGCTACTATCGGATATTCCCGTCCGCCTTTGATGCCTTGGTGAATTTGCCCATGATATCAATTCCCCACATTGCAAAGGGAATGGGATTTAGAATTGAAGTCATAGTTTCCCCAGGGCGCTTCAATCTGTAGCATGAATTTGAGAGTTACCACATCGACGAATGTCCTCCATAGCAGCCTCTTGGACCTTAGGTCAATATAACCCAAGTCTTAGAATTTTGTGGGCCGGGGCTCGGCCACCCATGTGAGCTCCACAAATTCCTTCATGAACCTCGACCAAAGCTGATTTTGCTCCTTTGGGGCCTATACATCTCATAAGGGGTCCAGCATAAGATCTTTTGTATAGTCTCCCATTCCGAATGACAAATCTAGCTGATCGAATCTTGATCAACCTTGCCTCTCTTTGGATCCTCGGGTAATTTGTCATCCCTTAGATACTCGATTATTGGATCCATCCAACAACGTTTACCTTCAATATAAGAAATTTCTTTCTCATGATAACTTGGAAAAGATATCTCTTCAATGTAGACCGAAGGGTCTAGATTCTTTTCCTTGGCATTGGCTAGTCGGGATAGCTCATCCGCCACTGAATTTTCATTCCTCGAAATCTGAGATATCTTCAAATTCCGAAATTGGTTTTGAAATGTCTGCACTATCTCTTGATATTTTTGCAAGCGTGGTTCTTTAATGCCATACTCCCCCTGGACTTGGTTGCCTATAAGCTGAGAGTCACTATAAATAGTAACATCTACAATAGATAATGCTTTTGACAACCGAAGTCCTGCTATCGAGCTTCATATTGCGCTCGTTATTACTTGCATCAAATGCGAATCTCAAAACATATCGAATAATAAATCCTGCTGGACTTTTTAATAGAATTCCAGCTCTGCTCCATCTTTATTACTCGATCCATCCACATATACCTCCCAAGTGGTTGGTATAATGGGATCCTCAATGGTGGGTTCCACTTTGCTGCAGTAGTTTCTACTACAAAGTCGGCTAATGCCTGAGCCTTGATTGTAGTTCTGGGCTTAAAGCTCACCTGGAACTCGCTGAACTCAACCGACCAGGACACCATCCTTAGACAAATCAGGTTTGTTAAGAACTTTACTAAGAGGAAAAGTTGTAAATACCTCAATTGGATGAGCACTGAAAATATGGCCTTAGCTTCTGGCGGCCATCATGAGAGCGAGCACTGCTTCTCAATCTGCGAATATCTCGTCTCCGCATCTAGCAACACGTGGCTTACATAGTAAATTGGCCATTGTTTTTTATCTTTTCCCGAACAAGTCTTGCACCGACCGCCGAAAGGGACGTCGCTAGATATAGCTGTAATATTTCCCCCTTCTCAGTGCGGACAGGATCGGTGGTTGTCCAAGTGCTTCTTTTTATTCCTCGAAAGCTTTTACGCCACTCTTCGATCCACTTTGCTTCCTTACTGCCCTTCAAGTCTTTAAGTGCCTTGAAGAAAGGCAAACATTTTTCTCCGGACTTGGAGATAAATCGATTTAAAGCGACAACTCTCCCTGTTAAACATTTGTACATCCCGAACGATTTTGGGAGCCTCCATATCAATCGAGCTTGTATTTTGGCGAGGATTAGCCTCAATTCCCCTCTGTGATACCATGAAGCCCAAAAATTTTCCCAAGGAGACTCCAAAGGCGCATTTTTCGGGTTTAGCTTCATTTGATGTTTCCGCATGATGAGAAAACCTCGATCAAATCTGCAATATGATTTGCTTTTGTAAAGCTTTTCACTAGCATGTCGTCAACATAAGCTTCAACATTCTTTCCTATCAGCTCTTTGAAAATCTTGTTGACGGCCCTCTGATATGTTGCTCCTGCATTCTTCAGGCCAAAAGGCATGACCTTGTAATAATAGCTCTCCCGATCAGTCATGAAAGTCTGTATACTTCTCATCCTCCTTATTCATAAGGATCGATTATACTACTGAGTAGGCATCCATAAAACTTAAAGTTTCATATCCTGTGATCGCATCTATCAAGAGGTCAATCCGAGGCAACGGGTAGCAATCTTTTGGGCAAGCTTTGTTTAGGTCTGTGTAGTCTGTACACATCCTCCACTTCCCATTCGCCTTTTTTACCATTACCACGTTGGCCAACCAAGTTGGGCACTCTATTGGTTCTATGAAACCAGAATTCTTAAGTTTTTCAACTTCGCTTCGAACGGCTTCATACTTTTCAATGGAGAAATTTCTTCTTTTACGTATCACTTGGTTTCGCCTTAGGGTCTATCCGAGTTTGTGCTCTGCAATGGCCCGATCGATTCGGGCATGTCCTTAGCAGACCATGCGAATACATCTTTATTCTGTTGAAGAAATAACTTCAACTCATCTTTAAACTCTTCCATTTGTTCGGACCCGATATAAGTAATCTTTTTCTCATCCTCGGTACACAGCTGGATTTGCTCCAACTTCTCCACTGGTTCGGGTCTTTGCATCTCTGTCTCTTCCCGATCATCTCGAACTTCTATGGGGAGGGTAGTTACCTTCCTCGGGCCCTCCTTGTCTTTTAAATAGGCAACATAACACTGCCGAGAGATCTTTTGGTCAGAGGAGACTTGACCAATTCCCATATCAGTCGGGAATTTTATTTTCAGGTGTTTTGTTGAAACAATAGCACCTATTTGGATAAAGATGGTCGCCCGAGAATCATATTATAGGCTGGTAGTTCCCGAACCACCAAAAAATTGATTCGGACAGTTGTTTCCTTAGGAAAACTTCCAATGGATAAATCCAACTGGATCGATCCTTCCGCCACTCCAGATGACCCTGCAAAGCCATATAGATGTGTGGATGAAGGTTTCATCAAGTCCTGATCCACCTTCAATTTTTGATACACATCGTAGGAAATTAGGTCAGCTGCAAACCCTGTATCAATCAAAACTCTATGCACTTCCCGCCGTGCAATCTCTACCTTGATGACTATAGCATCATCATGAGGTAAACAAACATCTCTTTCGTCTTCCTCGCTAAAGGTGATAGAATCTTCACCATTCAGCTTCTTCCGCTTCTGCGTCTCTCCGGTTCCAACAAATTTGGATTTTGTTTTCAAACTCCGGAGTGATTCGGGCTCTGGTCCCCCGAAGATGGTAAGGATCTGTGACCGAGTAGCTTCAATCACCTCCTTGCCTTTCTTAGACTTCGGGGCCTCCCTTGATCGTTCCGAACTAACCGAACGATCCCTTTTCAGAGCAGCCGCACGTGGCTCACGTGGCTCCTCCCTTCTCCTGCTAACGAAACTGGATAGATGTCCCTGAGATATCAATCTCTCAATATCTGCCTTGAGATGACGACGAGTCATTAGTATAATGACCATAGTCCTTGTGGAATCGGCAATACTTTTCCCGATCCTGCTGCTCTCCGGGTTTCAAAAGAATTTTAGGCGGCCACTTTAAAATATTTTTTCTTTTGAGGATATTCAAAATATCAGCCCGAGGAGCATTCAATGGAGTGTACTCACTTTTACCGGGGGACCTTTGGCGCCAAGGGTGGGATTTTCCAACCCGATCGCGAACATTTTTCTTTGGCTCTCGCATTCGCTCAGGAGCCTTTTGTTCCTTATTGGAGACTTTATTATCTCCTTGGCGCGCATCTAGAATCTCCATGACTTCGAGGCTGCTTCGGCATCTCTGTACCAACTCAAGCATAAGTCGCGGGCATATCCCGTAGTAATAACTCCGGGAGTTTCCGATTAGTGAGTCCCGTGAATAGAGCGATTACGGCTACGTGTTCATCCAAATTTTCTATCTCCATTGTCACTTTGTTGAATCTTTTCGGAAACTCTCGATCGATTCGCTCTTTCCTTGTTTGATGATAAACAAGGTTTCTTCCGTTTTCTTGACTCGTATCCCACTTTGGAATCGCCCTATGAATTGGCGCGCCAATTCATCAAAGTTTACGATCCTTCCGAGGGGAGGTTAGAAAACCACTTTTGTCTTTGCTCGATTAGAGATGTACCAAAACCCCGCATAAAATTTCATCGGAATTAATCGAAACCGCCATGGTCTCGTTGGTAATAGCCGATGTGAGCTGTTGGATCTCCGGAGCCATCAAATGTTGAGAAGGTAGGCAAACGAAAGTTATGGGGAAACCGATATCCCGCAATTGGCTCTGCAAAGGAGTCTTCCGAATGACCGAGTAAATATCCTCGGTTATTCTTCCCTTAGCCAACTGCCCTAATTTCTCATTGATGTTGGCCAATTCTTGACCAATACGGGTCGGGTGATCTTCCACAATATGATCACGACCTCGATTAACACGATCATCCCGTGCTACTCGATCATCACGAACAGCCCGTCCTTCCCGAGCATTCCTCTCGTCGCGAACTGCTCGATCATCACGAACGGTTCTTCTGACAGTGGGTGAGTGAGTTCTTACCCCTGTATCCAACCTTGTGTTTGAATCGGTTGTACTCTCTTGCGGTCCGTCGAACCGATCGTCTCGCCTCGGTTGATCATCGATCCTCCGAAGTCCTCGGTCTCCTTCACGGAAATTCGATCAATATTCCGGTCTTCGACCGATCTCTGGTCACGTGGCAATGCACGTCTCCCCGAATCGCGCGATCGGGCTCTTGTGGTAAAACCACTCGTCCGGTGAGCATGCGGAGTGCTTGGCTCACCTCCAAGAGTTGAATCTTTACCTGATCCAATTGATCTTGGATTGTATCAGGGGGAGGATTACGTCCTCCCTGGCCACCATCCACCTCGATAGGATTTTGGCTTTCCTGGGGAATATCTGGATTATTCACTCCAAGGATCTGAACACCGGAATTGCGTTGTGCAGCGGCTGCTGATCTAGTCACCATGGCTTTTTAAGTCGGTTCCCACAGACGGCGCCAATTGATGCGTCCAAAATCTGCTTAGCCCTTGGATCTCCGGGTGATGTCCTGCAAAACGAAAGCGTCAGATGTGGCCCGACCGCTGGGGTCGGGAGTCCACCTCCGAAGGCTAAGTCAATTGATGAACTTAATCACAAACGGCTCTGCTAGAAGCGTAGAGCTAAGGAATGAAGAACTGGGAAAGGTGATCTAGATAGCAGATCGCTGATAGTTTAGGTCTATCAGTATGTATCTGAACCTGAGTCTCAGATAGTATTCTTTTCGATCTCCCCTCACCTTGTATGGTACTGAGGTTTATATAGAGTGTACCTTCGAATCTCCTTCGTTGGATGCACTTGAGCCTTCTTCGGGTAGTCGTTGGATCTTATCAATGAGATCCGTTGAGCAATAGACTTCTACTTGTTTGGGCTAGTAGAGGACTCCTGAGATAACCTTTAGGTTATCTGATGTTTATCCCTTCGATAATGATTATCCGCAGCCGTCAATTCGAGTCTGCCATCATTAGGGTGATTACCCTAATCCATAAGTAGGATTAGGGCACGCTTGCAGCCGAATAAGCTTTCTTCTTCAGCAAGCCATCTTCGGATCCGGTTTGCTCCGGGAGCGAATCGGTTCTTTCCGTCTCGACTGGGGCCGAGGGTCGGACCAGGTATGAACCCGGTCTGATCATAATCCTTCCGTATCACTACCTAATGTTATCTTTCGATTATATTCAATTTTGATTTGTAATTTTAGTTACAAAGCTTTCTTTATTCATACTGAATTAAAAATTTACATTTCTTTGGACATCTATACACCAATATGGTTTAAGTAGCTCAAGATAATACCTGATGTTACATAATCTACTTTTATGGAACTAAAAAGGTAAACCATCTTCCGCATATTTTCAACAAGTTACAAAGATGCATCCGTTATAGACCTCACTATTATGGACAAAACATGGTCCTTGCTTTTGCACTCTCAGTGCCGAGTCCATCTCCATATTGAAAAACAAAGAGCGACATTCGGGCAAGATTTAGATAGAGTTTGACAAATTGACTAGAGACGACACTTCGTTATATATTTGTTCATCAACTTCCATATATCTATAATCCTCTCTCTTATGTGTTCACGGGCAGCCTCATAAACTTTATGCTCTTTCATGAAACAATGGATCGATGATGAAACATCTTCTCTCTCTAGCCCATTCTACATTGAACCTAAAACAAAAAAAAAAAATTAGGTTCTATGATCTATCAACAATGAAGAGAAACCAATGAAGTAGCAAGATCATTAGAAAGCCTACAAATCATGAAGGGACCAAATATTATATCTGAGTTGCTCTCCAAGTATTTGAGTACTTCCTGATTGGTCTCTTATCTTGTAGCAAAAAATACATGGAAAAGGAATATCACTCTAGTAGATGAAATCCATCCATTCCTCAAAATCCTCTGTTGATGCGGTTGTTCTAGTTTGTTACCACTTGGCCTCCATCAATGTTGGTGTAGAATTCGTTGGGGGTTATGAACCACGAATCGCACCAAACTAACCAAATTTCAATCCACTCTTACCTACAAGGTTGAAGAAGCACAATTAGAACGGAGCCGATCAGCTGGATCGACGCTCTGTCTCCAACGATTAAGTCAGTGAACAATGATGGATTAGGGTTGTAGAGCTCCTGAGAGCTTTAGAAATGTTTGAATGCTTAAAGGCGGGAAGATGCAGATAGTTTTTAAGTGAATTCGAGTGTCTTACCTTTTGTCTACTCCTTAGCCTTATTTATAGATTCCTTTCTAACTCAACCTTCTCTTAGCTGTCGATTGAGCATTGTTGAACTGATGGTTAGTATTAGATCCTTATATGGCTTTCAAGTTAATCCCATATCTGGTTCAAACCATTGGTTAAGTCCGGTAGATCCAATTAAAATTGGGTCTTAGATGATTTATTCACAACACGAGCCCCCAAGCCTCCTGATCAGGATGAAATCAAATTGAAACTCTGGTTAGGAGGTTCAAGTTCTTTCTTTGGCCTTCTTAAAATTGCCTTTGTCTAATCAGCTTCAATTTGTCTCTTCATCTAATATAGGCTGTGAGAATTCTTTAGTATTTGAGCTCATCTTCAGTCAAGAGAAATCATTTAAACGCTGAGTTCATCCTTTAGTTGGAAGAGGTCATCATAAATCCTAAGCTCATCAAAAACTTTTGAGCTCATCCTTTGACCAGCTGATTTCATCAAAAATCCTAAGTTCGTTTATTGAATTATAGAGCTCATTAGGATCCTGATCTCATCATTTGATCAAGGGAGTTATTCAGGTATCGTCAAACCCTTCTCTGAGCTTGAGAGTTCATCAATAAATATTGGATTCAATTAGGGTTATCTTCAGTTATCTTCTCCTTTTGGAGTTAAATGTTCAATCTTGAGCGTTGATTCTCAAATTTGTCATCCACATGGTGAGATTTGGATTCATCAACGTTGAGTTTCCGAAACCACCAGAATTAATTCATGCTTTTTTTTATGAAAATTATCCTCCTATGTTTTACAGGTTTTATTGTGTTGTCAATCTAGAGATTGTGTTTCCCAACCTCTCTGCTCAATCTAGGCATGTCCTGAGCTAACCACACAAACACATCTGCATTCCTTTGTTTGGAGAAACTCTCTCACATGGTTCCTTTCTCAAGATCTTTGAGTTTGTAAAATATCTTTTCTAGTTTTTCTATTGGTTCTCCTCTCTGGATCTTTTCCTCGTCCATGTTATCCATGATTTCAATAGTTAAGGCTAAAGCCTTAACTTGGGCTTTTGATCCTTTAGAAATGTTGTGTAACATTACTTGGAAAACTTCTGATCAGATCGACATTCTCCAACTCCTGACTCAGTTGGAAATTTCATCTTTAGGTGTCTCGTCAAAATGACAGCACCTATTGCGTTCAAGGTCAATCTTCCCAAAATCATATTATATGTCGACGAGTTCCTGATCAGTAAGAACTTTGTCACTGATTCTCCAAAGAAACCAAATAATCTGGTTCCACACGGCTCTATTTTCACAGAATCTAGCTTCAGTCTCAGAAAAGCTTCATATGACATGCTAAGGAACCTATGTCAACCAAAAGTCTATGAACATCACAATTCGCTACCTTAGTTATCACCACAATTGCATCGTCATGAGGTTCTTGAATCCCAAACATTTCTTCTTCCGTGAAGATTATCTCCTTCATTTTCTAATTCACTTTGGGAGTGTATGAGGTTCTATAGAGTGAACGAACCTTGCATGAGCCTTCGACTTTGCAATTGAGTTCAAGTCCATACTCCCCAGTATCGTCATGATTGGCAACAACTTTTGTTGAGGTTTTGGACCTTCGTGATATTCGGGTGGAGAATCAGATTGATAGTCTTTCTTTGCTTTTTCTCCTCTTTCCACCTCCTCGGTTGTTTACCATTTCTTTGTTGTCCTCCATTTCTTCTCTGGACATACCGATCCAAATGTCCTTGATTGATTAGAAAATCATTTTTCAAAACTCCACAGTCGTCTATATCATGTCCATGATCCCTGTGGAATCTACAAAACTTATTTGGATTCTGCTCCTCCGCTCTTGCAATCGTTGGTGCTGACCATCTCAAAAAATTTTATTTTGAATCTACATCAAAATTTCTAATCTCCTCGAGTTCAGAGGTGTGCATTGACCTAGATATAGTTGTGAATCATCTTTCCTGGCCCTGTGATCATTCCTGGAATAATTTCTATTATTCCTTCGGTCTTTCTAATAAGATCGCAACGTTCCACTCTCTTTTCTTTTGCTTCCATTGCCATGAATTTCTTTTCTTGCCTGCAATATTTCTTTCATGTTTGCATACTGATTGCATTACGATGTTAATTCCGCAATGTTTGTTGACTTGTTCATGATTAGAAATTTGAATAAGTAATCATCGTTAAACCTTCTGAACATCGCGTCATAAGCCACTGCTTCATTTAGGTTCTTGATCTGAATTGATTCTTGATTGAATCTCTTCATGTATTTTCGAACTGATTCTCCTGGTCTCTGGAGAATTGCTGCCAAATTATTCGCCGTTTTGCTACTTCTCATACTACTTTGGAAACGTGATAAAAAGATTTTGGTTAAATATTTGAGGTTTCCAATTGAATTTGGCTTTAAACTAAAGAGCTAGGTAGTTGCAAGTCCTTTCAATGAAGAAGGGAATGACCAACATTTCAGAGCCTTTGATTCTCCAGCTAACATCATGACTAAGTTGAATTGAGCTAGGTTCTTTAGAGGATCAACACTCTCATCGTACATTGTGAATATTGGAAGCTTGAAATTGTGAGGTAATGGAGTCTTCATTATCTCCTTCGAAAACGGATTTTGATCTATGGATTTGTCCATTCATTCCTCGTTTACCTTGTTCACTAGTTGTTGAATATGACCGTCATGAATCTGAAATCGTTTACTAATTTCGAATCCACGAACCTCAAAATAGCTACTTGTTGGTTTTTGTAGCTCCTCTTTTCGATCTCTTATGCTTCCAGGAATTCTGGTTTTTCCGCTTTGGCTCAGTCGAATTCTTCTATCTTCTCCACTTGAAATTTTATCTTTAACTCGAAAGGATGGATCGAATTCTAGATCTGAACTTTCTCCAAAGCCTTCCTTGATTAAATCTAAAGTTCTCGGATGTTGTCTCAACTCTTGCTTCCAAGGATTTGGGTTAAAAACCGTATCAACTCAGGAAAGAGGAGTTTTGTGTTTCGTTGGCAGTGTGTATTGGTATTTTGGTTGACTTTGGAATTCCGATTTGCCGAATGTACGATCTCATCAAGTTTTGTGTATCTAGTATCTGGCGTTGCATAATTTCCATTTGAGTTAGGATCTAATGTGGATAGAATCCAGGTTGTGATGTTGTTGCAAGAGTTTCTAAAGGTTGTTTCTCCTGTCAATTGTGAATTTCCAGGAAATGAGGTGAACAATCTCCAAGGACCTTTTACTTTTGACGAGTGAGCATTTCCAGAGTTGGTGGTGGCAATGCTACTTCCTTCGTCTTCCTCTTTGGATTTTTCCCTCTTAACTCTCTCTAACTAGTTTCTGCCATTTTGTATATTGACATCTCCTTCTGTTGCTCAGGTGACTATGTCATAGCTTTTGTTCTGAAAATTTTCCCACAGATGGGGCAACAAATGTTGGTGCAGAATTCACTGGGGGTTACGAACCACAAATCGCACCAAACTAACTAGATCTAGCTCGATCTAGACTTGAATCAACTCTTACCTGCAAGGTTGGAGAAGAACATTTAGAAATGGAGTCAATCAATTGGATTGACACTGTCTCTGACGATTAAGTCAGTGAACATTGATGGATTAGCATTGTAGAGCTCATGAGAGCTTCAAAAATGTTTGAATGTTTAAAGGTGGGAAGATGCAGATAGTTTTTAAGTGAATTCGAGTGTCTAACTATAACACCCACAAGTAAAGCATATGGGTAGTCTTGGCATGTTGTATTGATATTCAAATAATTACCGTTAAAGGCCGAACTGGTATGGAATTAACATAGTTACTAAAAATTATGTGCTAAATTCAATTATAAGTTGAGGATTAGCTAAATGGTTACCAATCACCTTGAATAAAGAAAAAGGTCCAGTGTTCAATGCCTAATAGCTAGATAAATTATATTACACATTTTGATATTGTTTTAATCCCACCCGGATCTAAATTTGAATCTGGGGGATTTCATGCGTGAGAGAAAATATGTAATCAAATAAAAAGAGGAATAAGTAATGGGAATATAAGGAAAAACGTGGGAATTTAGGAGGAGGTGGTTGATGGAATTTATAACTTATCTTGATTATAAATATGTTTTAGATGATGTTCGATTTATATAGTTTTTAGTAATATGATTATTCTTTTGATTTAATAATTTGATTTTGAGTATGAATACATTTTAGATTTTGTCTATCTTGATTTATTAGTATCTTGTTTTTGAGTATATAAATATGTATTCTTTTAGATTATGTTTTATGAAATTATTATGATCTACCAATAATTAATCTCTCCCTTGAATTTATTAATCTTTTCTATAAGCATGAATGTGTCTTTAGATTTGTGTTTTATTGGATTATTTATTATTGTATTATGCATCGATTTTATAATGGACTATATCCAAAATTCATCTTTTTCCATATGATCTTGCATTGTTCGCATATGGATTCATCAAGACATGTCACGATCATATTAGCATTATGTGAGATGTTGAGTTAGTAGATGTTTTGGATGAGAATGTATATTAAGGATGTGTAACGCGCGCAGGCCATGTAACGGCATGGAACATACATTGATTCCAAAACATTTCGGTTAAGGTAGATGGATGTTGGGTTGTGTAACGCACGCAGGCCATATAATGGCATGGGACATCCGATCGACCTTAGACCATGTATGCATGTGAGATGGTAATTTGTGTTTTTGAATGAGAATGTATGTTAAGGTTGTGTAACGCACGCAAGCAGGCATGTAACGGCATGGGGCATCCTATTGACCCTAAACCAGTGAGGGTGTAGTTTATTTATATCTTCTTAACATCATTGAGTCTCATCCATATCATTGGGCATGTCATGACTTTATTTTCTCATTTATACATGTTAGTTAATTTTATTTGTATAAGATTCTATTTAATTAAATATAAAGTATAAAAAGAAAGGAAACTGTTGATATATGTTAGATTGTACTTGCTAAGTTTCTTCTTGAAACTTACCCCTTACTTCTACAGATGATGGATATTGGGAGGATGAAAATCAAGATCATGTCTACTACATCTCTTAGGATAAATAAATATTGAAATTTCCTATTAGTTGTAAATCTTGACATTTAGACCTTTACTTGGATTTCATTAAAATTATGAAACAATTCATAGAAGCATTTTGATTTATATTTGAATATTTTCCACTACGATCATTTATATTTTTGGTGGATTTTATTATTCACATTGTCTGTAGATAACCCTCTTAGTGTATTTTGGTTCACTACCTAAGTAACATCGATCCTTAATCAATGACGACTTTCTCCTTACATGGAGATGGGGGCGTTACACTAACCTTCTATCTATGCCTTAGCCTCATTTATAGATTCCCATTTTGAGTCAACCTTCTCTTAACCATCAATTGAGCATTGTTGAACTAACGGTTAGGATTAGATCCTTATATGACTTTCAGGTTAATCCGATATTTTGTTCGAACCATTGGTTAAGTCCGATCGATCCAGTACGAACTGGGTCTTGGGTGATTTATTCACAACAATCAACATTGCCTTAATGAAATATATCAACTGAGCCCAAATGGGTCAAGAAGAAAAAAGAAACAAAAGTACATAGACAAAACCAGAAATTTTAGTAATTTCACTTCAAGTTCTATATGCAGAAGATGAAACTTTGGATTAATGACATTCTACCGTTTTCCCCAAGTATGGTAAGATATCCAAATCCTGTTCTTTGAGATTTTCATATGCCATTTCCTTCGTGGTGTCAAAGTAAGAAAGCAATATTCATGTAGTTCGGAAGTTCTTCCACTATTGTCATATCCAATATGACACAAGAAAATAGTTCCAATTTCAGTTGATACTAACCACTTTTTTAATCATAAATGAATTAAAATAATAAGAATAAGAATAACCACTCAACTGCATTGTGAAAAGCTCAAGTTCTTCAATTGAGCCATATATATCATAGATGTCATCTATTATTAGAACAACATTCACCATTTTGTAAGCCACATTCTACATTCATCATATTGGGGCTCAGAGGTAATCCCTGTGCTAAACATGAACTCACTAAGATTTTCCCACCAATTAGCAAAGCAAGTGATTCATTTTTTGCAAGTTATAGTGTGAATAGAGAAATATACTCATGGTATAATCTTAATTGCCGTGTCAAGTCATACCTTGGTGCATTTCGAAGGTCTCTCTGATGTACTGCTTGCACCCATCGGCATGCGTTCTAGCCCACATCATTGGCAAAAACATGGTGCCTAAGGGAGGGCACAGGACATGATTTCTTCAATGCAGGCCTTCATGACCTACGCTTTCTACGTAAGCTACTCCATCGACTTGGCCTACATCATTCAAAGGACCTTCATCTATAGGATTGAGGATCCAGGGGTTGCAAACCTTGCGTTAGGATGGCTGTTCAGCCGCATATTTCAGCATGTCAGCTTCGAGGATACGCAGTTGATAACCAGCGAGATGGGAGATGTCGTCGGGAGGAGGCTGATCTCTATGGTAGGCCTCTAGAGAGAGAATTAAGATAAACTTGGATGGAACAAAATATGGAGAGACTTACCTTCAAGATTGATTCTTGATTGAGATACAGCAGAATCCAAGGCCCCAACTATAGCAGGGAAGATCTCCTTCTCCCAAAACTCCCCTTTTCCTCTCTCTTGAACACTCAACCATCTATGGAGTGAATTAACATGGAGATTAGGGTTAATGTAACTAATTAGGGCTTAAGGGTCAAAATATCCTAATTGTCCCGAAAACCCCAAATCAACGGGGTCACCCAAGCGGTCGATTGGGACTAACCGCCCCCCTTGCTTAACCCTACTTGGTAGCTTGGGAGACCAAATACCCATGTTGCCTGAGGATCCTAAAGTGAAGGGCAGTAGAGTATAAATCATCCTTGATAAACTCTTCTGTATCTCACTGTTACTGTATTTCGCTCGCAAGATTCGGTCTATCTCTTCATTGAAGAGGTGTCCCATGCCCAACCTTTGCAAGATATCGATCAGCTTGAGGTTCTTCCTCCTTATTTAGCATAATCCTGACATCTTCTGTGAGTTCCTCAGCTCTTGATCTGAATGTGTCATCCTACTTGCACGAGAAATATATATATATATATATAATAATAAAATAAAAACATGAGAAAACGTCAAAATACTTTGAGATAATTAATTACCACATAGTGACTGTGTAAGGAATGGATGAACCCATAGTCCCAAATGGTAGGTTGATAAACAACTGATGGCTTATTTGTTTCCGCTTGGGATTGAATACTAGCATTAGAAACGCATCTGATTTGTAATTGCGATGGTAAATTGCATGGAGCTCGAATTTGGCAGCTGATCTCATTGGAAACTTTGAAAATTGAAGTGAGGGTTCAAAGAGCGAAGTTGAAGGGCCATTTTTTTAATATCCTCTTGCTATGCTCTAATGGTTTTGCCTAAATTATATATTTATATAGCTTTTAACGATATTGACACAACTACTTCCTTTTCTTTTTTTATTTTTTATTTACATAAGGACATCAATACACAGTCCTACTGTTCGAGTTTAGAATGCCTGAAAAGAAACTGAGAAAACTGGAATTTTTATTTGCAGAGTGGCTGCAGCTTGCTGCTGGCCTTTAGGATTTTTTCATGTATTTAAAATTGAATCGAACGATTGTGAGAGAAACTACAGGATATATATGTAAATATAAAATTTTAGTTTTAAAGTCAAAAGTTTAAAATTTACAAGATTTATTAAACAAAATCCCTAACACTATTCAACTCGATCCCCCAATTTTCCAAACCTTAGGTGCTCCACCGCCATTTTACCTCCACCTTCTCCAGCAATCATTGTCGTTCCATCACCTCCTATAGACTTGAAAGTAGGTCTATAGCCAAATACTGTTAGGAATAATGAATGCACAACCACAAGCAAAGCACACAAGAAGATTTAATATGGTTTGGCAAAACCCTGCCTACATCCACCAGAAAGAAAAGAAGTTTCACTATTTCTAGGAAACCACACACCACTCTCACATCCACAAAATGCTATCATTTGCTTGCCACTCATCATTATCCTCAGGATGGGTTTCTCAATCCCCTATAGGGATTGATTCCCCAATCTCTTACAGAGATTGATGCCTATAAGTTATCCCATAGAAACTATTTATAAGGAAACCTAAAACCCTAATCCCAATATAATTGCAATTTTACCCCAATATTAGTAATTGACCCAAATCCTGTTTCAATTACAAATACAACCAAAACCAGAATTACATGGACCCACAGAATACAAGACACCCAAACCCAACAATCTCCACCTTGGCTTGAATTCTGCAAACTACCTTGAAGAAAATCGTTGATGATATCTCTCTGCAATCACCCATCTTTGTGTATCCACCACACCTTACCGCATGGCCCACATCCCCTCTAGGGATGCTTTTGTTACCGCCATCACTAAACCAGCATGGCGCACACACCCCCCACCTAGGGTGTCCTGTACAGCTCATCGCCGCTATACACGCATGACCCACATCCCCTCTAGGAATGCTTTTGTTACTGCAATCACTAAACCAGCATGGCGCACACCCCCCACTTGGGGCGTCCCGTACAGCTCATCACCGCTATACGACGTGACGTGGCTCCATCTCTCCTGTCGCAGCTGGCTCCGAGAGATCACTGCCACCCACCAAATCAAAAGCAAAAGTCACTCGCTTCTTTCCAAATTTCCCTTGTTTTGCGTATGAACAACCTGCAAATTCTATCTAACTGTACCCCTTGCCAAAGTGTCAATTGGAGTTCTACCTGTTTCAACACTCCTTGCAAGCCTGTACAGTTTATCTGATTTGTAGCTTTCGTACCCATCAATCAACTTAGGAACCTCACCGTTGATCTCAATACGAACTCACAAAATCAATACCAAGTTACCAACAGAGTGAAATCTCCTTGATCCGTCAATTTCACTGAGTCTAGAACACCCAAAAACCTTAGGAACACTTAACTCCATACAAAAAACCTTCACACAAAAACCTGTGGAAAAAACTTGTAATGTATTGATTCGGTAGTACAAACAAAAAAAAAAACCCTTTTTCCGTTTTTTTCCCAACCGAACCACTCTCTCTTTTTTCTTTCCTACGTTCTACTTTTTCCACGCCAAACTCAACTTCTCAACTTTTTTATTTTCTTTTCAAACGAATGTAATAATCATTACATTCAAACCACTTTAAAGAAAAAAAAAAAAAAAAAAAAAACTTCAAAAAATCCACTCCACCGAGCAAACACCTACTATATAAATCGGACCGCCCTCTTCTTTTTTTTTACCACGATCTTAAACAAGATCGCCTTCCTCTTTTTTTTTTTTTTTTTCAACCCTCGAACCGCTCAAATCATAAGAAATAAAAAGAAAAAAAAAAACTTCACGATTCTAGATCTAGAATCGTAACTTCAATCAATCCATCGAAACCTTCTCCGTTCTCCGGGCACCTATCCTCTCCTTTCTGGATCTTCGCACACCTCCGGCGACGAGAACCTCGCTCTGATACCACTTGTTAGGGACAATGGATGCACAACCACGAACAGAGAAGAACACAAGCAAAGCACACAAGAATGATTTAATGTGGTTCGGCAAAACCCTGCCTACGTCCACCAGAGAGAAAAGAAGTTTCACTATTTCCAGGAAACCACACACCACTCTCACATCCACAAAGTGCTACCCTTTGCTTGCCACTCATCCTTATCCTTAGGATGGGTTTCCTAATCCCCTACAGAGATTGATTCCCCAATCTTCTACAAAGATTGATGCCTATAGGTTATCCCACAAAGACTATTTATAGGGAAACCTAAAACCCTAATCCCAATGTAATTACAATTTTACCCTAGTATTAGTAATTGACCCAGACCCTGTTTCAATTACAAATACAACCAAAACCATAATTACATGGACCCACAGAATACAAGACACCCAAACCCAACAAATACATCCTTCATTTCCGTTAGCATCTAAGTTGCTTCCCCAGGAAAACCAGTTTTCCCATACCATTTCATAATCACTATAAAAAAGGCTTATTTGAAAACCAACCATTCTTCCTTCATCTGTTGCAATAATCTATTGATGGTTCTGAACTCCTCTGCAACTCCAAGCTTATTAATAAACAAGTAATAAACATTAAAGGTATGTGAATAACGCTTTTGTGTGCCAGCTCAATCAAAATTGCCATCGACATAGGCACATCGAAATGGAGCTGCAGCCACTTACACAACCGCTCTGGTGTAATTCAATAGCGCAAGAAGGTCAAAAGGCCTCAATAATCTTTTCCATTCATTCTCTTGTTCTGATCCATCCAAGAAAGTACGCTTGCCAACTCTCCTTCCAGAGAGCTCTTACAAAAACATGGGCATTTGTGAAAAGCTGATAGATTTTTTTGGATACACTTTCAATTTGATGTCCCCAACATATAATTCAACAGTGGACGGTTAGAATTTTAACGAGATGCCTTTTATGTTGAATTAGAATACGACTTAATACTGATTTGCAAGCGATTTGGAATTATTCAAGAAATTGAACACTAACCTCTGATGTAATATCCAGCCCTATTCTAACCCTGACCCTAACCCGGATCCACTGTTGTATTTAGGTCCGAAGACCCGAAGAGGTGGTAGAAGAGACTTATGGACCATTCTGATTGATGATCATGATTCGGAGACCGAGCCTATGGACATTGATGATGATACCCCTTGCTTAAATGCATTGTCAGTGTTTAAGGAAAGTCTGTGCATCGGAGAAGATTAATCTAGTCGATGTACCTAATGACCTCCTGTGCACAATCCGAAGGTATTCCCCGAAACTAGACTTCTTGATCGAATTGTGGAAGAAAACCTCACTCAAATTGACCTTGTATAGCCTTTCAAATCCCTACTTGAAGTTGCTGAACTAAACCTGTTTTTCTGCTGAGAAATATTTTGGTCGATCCTTTTGGTCGATGCCATCGACCAAAACCATTGACCAAAGTTTCCCAGTCTGCCAAGTTAATGATTCCATGGAATATTCCCATTCTATTTATTATAACATTGAGCCTTGAGCCCTATTGCAATCATTTTCTCACCTGAAATCGTGGGGAGGGCTTCCCAAAGCAACTCCTTGGCTAATGTGAAGGGCATCTCATCAAAAACTCATTGTTTACTATTGATTCTTGTCTACATCTTCCACACCAAGGTATGAATCACCATTCTACTCTCTATCCTACCATTTTCTATTCTTTTCTATTCCTATCTTGCTGGTGAGACATTGGAAATGGTGCTGCAACCTTGCAACCACCACTCCAAGTGTCTACACATGATTAACCTATGATCTTCTTAGCCATCCATTGATGTTATGCCTCCATCTCATGCCTAGCATATGTATTCCTTAATTTTTCTATTAACATCATGTCATTTTGTACCAAACTGAGTTGTAGGGCATGCTATGTTCATGTTTATCACTACTATATGATTCCAATCGAAATTCTATTAGTTCCCCTAGCTACTACATGCCATTTCCATGTTAATGCAATCAATCCCAACTCGTGCCATGATGTTTGTCACTTGAACTTGTTAGCTCAATTTGGGACTTTTTGTTTGGACCATTGGATTGGGTAAGTTTCTTGACTTATAGTGTCCTACTACTGTTGTTAAGCATTCCTCCAAATTTCAGATTGATCCGAACACCGGAAAACCAATTTCGGATGAAAACCCTCAAAATCCACTATTTTGTCCCGAAGAGATTTTTGGTCGATCCTTTTGGTCGATACCATCGACCAAAGTTGTTGCTGACAGCATCCTTGGCCAGTTGTGATCCAATTAATATCCCATCTTCCCAATTTCTTCTCTAACTTATTATTGATGTTTGTTTAGGGCCTTAACAATTATTTTGAACTATTTCTTGATATTCTCAATTCATCATCAATTCAACCCAAGGTAAGGATGGTTATCTCCATAAACATATAGATCACCAACTTATGATTTATGTTCTTGTTTATGAATAGAATCTCTTGATTACTTTTAAATCTTTATAAGACTGTTATATATGTGTTAGAATAGTAGTGTTGAAATCTTTATACTCTTGTCATGTTACATTACTATTCTTGTTTACTTATGTCTATGATGATTCATTTCAATATCATGATTTAACTTTTATGATAAGATGTATTGGATGCATGAAAGATGATGAACTTGAATATGTGATTTCTTACGTACAACTTGGGATTGGGGAGTGTTCTAGTGATATTTCTATCCTTAAGCATCGGAGGGAATAGTATGGGATGTTCTCCGATGGTGCCTATCGACACTCTCCCGGGTTATTGGATGACATACATAGGATTGTCTAGTTCATTGGCTAGGTTTATCCTTTTCGTGTCAGACCTGAATCTGAAGGGCATTGAGACCAAACAACCGTTTTTAGTGTATGGTTGGATGGGCGCTCTAGGCCGGTAACCAATCCGGTAGGGGACATAAACCATACTACGGATACCCGAAAGGGGCCATTTATTCGTAGGGTTGCAAATGGCTAGACTTGGGCTCACGGGCGCTCAAGACCGGTAACCAATCCGTGAGAGGACGTGAGAGCTTCCCGTTTACTATTTGTGGATGACCAATAGGGTTGATGAGTCCAAAATCCAGGATTTCGCTGACTCTAGTGTGAAGGATACCGAAAAGGATCGCCGGGGGTGAGGAATGGACGTATCTGGATCTGACTTGACCGACTGAGTAGATGACTTGCATTGGGCTAGGCTTTACTGTGACATGCGCCAGTACTTATACCAAACGGTGATGTGAGAGAGCGGTGACCTATTCCCTTACCATGGTTTTTTAGATGACTTTATCGAACTTCCCTGGCAGACCCAAGATATCTTGTATGATTGAGGGGGAGTGACTGACCACCCAAAGAAGTATGTTGCTATGACTTAAAGCATGTCTACCCTAGAGACTAGCATTCATAGAGTTAGAATCATACTGCATCATATGTTCCATATCACATTGCATTATGCATGTTCTGTGTGTGTATGATTTCTAATTATGGAATAACTACCTTGCTGAGTTCTTCGAACTCATTCCTTTTGTACAAATGTGTTTAGATTATCCTATAGGTACCGAAGATTATGATGGCACCCCCTTCGAGATGGACTATGATTCCGCATACTACCCTTCAGGTGGTGGCGTCTGTGAAGATCCGAGTGTTGGTGCCGAGGAGGATTACTATTCGCACCAGGATTAGCCCCACAGTTGTGCAGGAGCGGCAAAGCTGGGTTTACTTCATCCGTACCATTGGGGAGACTATTATGAGAGTAGAGGAAACCCTAGCTTAGTGCCCCATTTCCCTGGTGTATTTTTGGAGTATTGGGACCTGTAATTAACTTGTTTTTGGATTATCTTAAATACTTGGACATGTAATTAACTTTATCACACTTCTTTTCCACTGCTCTGAGAGAGTGGTTATCATACCTTCTCTCACCTTTATGACTATGTTCACACTTTGATATTGTCTATTTTCCGCACTCTAATTTACTTAATCTTACCTTATTCATGATACTTAGTATTAATTGTTTTTACCTTGATTATCATTGTTCATGATTATGTCATTGTGTATGTGGGAGGCATGGACCTACGAATCTTGATCCTTGGACTGTGGATCACATTCCGGGGTATTCCAAATGGGGTACCGGCTGGGTGGATGTGACATCTGAGTCACAAAAATAGGAGAACTTTCCAATGATTTGTATATGTGGGACAACCATATGCATTTGGAGAAGTTCTTGCTATCACTTTGTCCATCAATACGCCCGTGTCACTGCTTGTTACCATTAGCTAGTTGAGTTTGATTTCCAATATTTATTCCACTAAATCTTAGGATTTGGTTTCTGAGATTGACTGCACAAGAAGGGAAACCAAGAAGTGAAATCCAAGAATAAAACAAATTTCCAGTTCCTTCCCTCTTATGTGCTCTTTCTCCAACCAATGACAATGATGGTCGGAATAGGAGGGGGAGTAGGAGGTGGAGTGGAGTGGAACTAGGGTTTGAGAAATTGGGGGATCAAATCGGGATCAAATCGGGTATAGTTAAATACTTGATTTTGTAAATCTTGTAAATTTTAAACCTTTGAACGTAAAATTAAAATTTTATACTTACATATACACTCTCACAGTTTTTCTCACAACCGTCTGATTCAATTTTCTGTATGTGACAAAATCCTAATTGCTAGCAACAAGCTACAACCACTGTTGCAAGTAAAAATCTAGAAAACTGATAGCAACGGGGAGGAATTGAGAAATACAAAATCACTATTACCATGTTTTACACGAGAAGACAAATTAAAATTAAAATTAGGGGACAAAATTCATTCAGAACAACAAATCTTAAGGTACACGCCTTAGGCTTCAATCATTTGGTTACAAAGCAAGCCAAGTAGGGTCTCTATGCTAGTAGAGTACACTTAAACCCTAATCTTTCTTTTTGTTAAAGAAAAATATCGAGGGGGAATTCATCTCTGCCACAAAAATGGAAAAGAAAAATTATAATTGTTTGGGCATGCAAAGTTTAGGATGACAGGTTTCTGTATTTCATATCGAGATAAAGCTAGAAAACGTTATATAAACCTAATCTGTTCAAATAATAGAACCCATGTATAGCAACTTAAAAGAAAAAGACATGCACAATAAATAAGATTTGAATTATTATTCAAAGGGCAGAAATGTGTGATTCTCTACAATGACAATGACAATGACAATGACAATGACAATGACAATGACAAAGAAATTTCTTGCATCTCTTATTAACCTCATGTTCCTCATGGTTCAACTCATGTCAAACCACCAACGAGAGTAAGATGATGACAAAAGAGCATAGGTAATTCTAAATAGAAGGAAGAAGAGACCATTTGGGAGTCTTGTGGTCTTGCAACAACTTCATTGTCTCAATCAGGCACTTACCCTCTAATGAATTCAGCTAATGATGAAGTCACAGCGGCACATTGGTCATGATACGGAAGTTTCCCACCCGACCGGGTCAAACCCGGCTGGGGCTCCACACACTCAGTCGGGATAAGAGCCGACTGGCTTGATCAAGGTGCAATGTACGCTCAACTAATATAGCAACCATTCTCAATGAGGAAAGTCAATTCCATCACAGATTGAGCGGGATCGACGACAGGAAGGCGTGATCTCAAGAGAAACAACAGCCTCCGTCGGGTAGACTTACCAAATGCATAAAAGGTAACATTAACGGTATAAGAAGAGGGGCATACTCCTCCGGTAAGCATCCAATACATTCTGAGCATAGTCTTGTGTAATCCTTGCACGAGATCTTAGATTGTTCACTATTTGACTTAGCCATCGGAGGTGGTTGCTCGGTACTCTAGCCGGCCTGGGTCGAACTCTTTTTGCAGAACTCATAGTCTTCGGCTTGAAGGGGGCTTAGTCAGGTACAGCATCAATATAACTGATACGCATCAGTTTGGCGCCGTCTGTGGGAACGACGATTTTCTAAGTCACGGTGAGCAGTATTCAGGAATGGAAGGCGGGCTTGAGATCCATGTTTTCATTAGAGGAGTGGTTCTCATGGGTTGGGTCAAAGTAAGTATTTTTTTTTTTCTCTCTAGTCTCTACTATTTAATTTAACAAGTTGTTAACTTCTTATACATTTATACTATAAATATCTACTATGTAGTATTTATTACTAACTTAATGTGTTTGTGATAATTCAGTACTAGTAGTGGGTGCACCGCACAGACGACAATCTCGTCTGATGAGTTTTGAAGGAATGTGACAATTGTGCTGGAGACCTTAGATCCCATAATAAAGGTCTTACGTATGGTTGATTCCTCCCTCAGGGGCCCCACTATGCCGCACATCTATGCAGCTCTAGAGCGAATGAAAGTAGCACTCCAAAGAGCTAACCCCAGAGGTTGCGTTGTGTACTTGAACATTGTTGATGCTAGATGGACCATTCATCTAATGCATCCGATGCATAGGGCAGGTAAGTAATTAGTGTGGGTTACTACTTATTATTATTAATTTGTAACTTGTAGTAAATATTAATTCTTTGACTATGAGTTTGTGAATTGTGCAGCCTATTACCTCAGTCCAAAATATCAATACACTGAAAATTTGGGGTTGTGGTCAGACCTGCTCGGTGTCGTTATGGAGGTTTTCACGAAGTTAGAGCCAAACACACTAGTGCAATCAAATTGCCATATGGAGGTTAGAACTTAAAAACTTAAAACTTAGTACTTGCTTTTTATTTGTGAAAGAATTTAGCTAACCATCAATACAAATTATTGTAGATAAAATACTTTAGGGATGCACTAGGGGCCTTTGGTTCAGTTGCCGCTGCACAAAACCAACAAAATTATAATGCAAGTTAGATGCATGATTACACTTTACATATAAGTATATGATTATATAAGTAGGATTTTTATTAAGCATTAAAGTATTAATTTAATTTATTTGTGATAATGCAGCTGAGTGGTGGGTTCTGTATAGGGGAGATGCAGAGAACCTCCGAAAAGTGGCAGTGAGGATCCTCTCCCATACTTGCTCTGCCTTTGGGCGTGAGAGGAATTGGAGTATATTTGGGATGATTCACTCCCAGAGGAGGAATAGGTTGGGAAGTCAACCCTTGAATGACCTCGTGTATTGTCACTACAATATGAGGCTGAAGTTAGAGAATATCCATTTAAAGACTAACATTGAGACAAACAGGGACATCCAGCTCGATGATATCTTCGAGCTCACTGCAGATGACCAACATCCACTCACTGATTGGTTGTTGGACAGGGGCAAGCCAATGTTAGACCAGCCTGGAGGTAGGCCAGACCTAGTCATTGCTCAAGCTGCGGGAGTTGATGTAGATGAGTACATGGCATCTCGAGAGAGGCTGGTACATCAGGCAGCTGCCGCCACGGCGGATGAGGATTGGATGGTGTAGCCTGGCACGCAGGAGGATGATCCAGATGACACCCTTGCTCCCAATCCCAGTCATACTCGGAGGGATGATGATGACGACGACGGTGGTGATGATTGTCTTGGTGGTGGTGGTGGTGGAGGAGGAGGAGTACATGAGCGATATCATGTTCCATTATCAGAGGCACATCATCCCCCCCAGAGATACACTGGAGAGACTCAATACATGCATGCCACCTAGGATGACGATCATGGTGGTGAGCTTTATTGTGGTCGTCCTACGAGCTACAATCGGCCAAGGAGGGGGGTGGCTCATGGGGGGGGGAGCAGCAGCACATGCATGGTTATGGGTCGTATGGCTTTGGTTATAGTGACAATACTCGATCGTATGGCTCATACAGCCATTTCGATCCGATGGACAGGTTGTAGGGAGTGATGGGGTCCATGACCTTGGAGGAGTCTATAGGCTCCACACTTGCTTATGGCTATGGTGTCCCTTCTGCTTATGGACACGATGATACACACCTGTCTTCTAAGAGTTCACACTACCATGGATATAACAATGGATCTTCCATGAGCTTGGGTTCACAGGAAGGTAGCATGTATGGTGGTAATGATGGTTGGGGTTATCATCATCAGGGTGTCCCGCTTATGCCTCCATTTGGCTCGCAGAGAACTGCTATGTTGGAGGCAACATACCGATATTCTTTCGATCATACGATGTCAATTGAAGAGCTCCGTTCACGTTACCCCCTTGAGGGGAGTAGTTTTACAGTCATGGATGATGAAAATTATAGAGGCATGGTTTCTTTGTATGTCAACAACCATCAGCATGACATGTCTTGGAGTGAGTTCAAGAAAATAATGGAGCATAAGTTTAACGTTGTAGCATTTGGGCCTTGTACCCAACTATCAACGGACACAAAGCTGGGGGACATGGATCCACCGAGGCATAGTACTTGGTATTGAGTATTGACTGGTATGTAGTTGTATACTTGTAGTATGATAGATTTTTTTTAATGATTTTTATCACTCTATTATCATTGTGCATATTTATGTTAGTCTAATTGTTTAAAATAATGTTGTAGAATTACAGTTTTACCGGTATACAGTCAAGTATACAATTTTTGGGTGAGATTTTAGGCAAAACCAGCCATTCCATTGTGTTTATTGGCATCAAATTAGGGTAGGCACTAAATTTCAGCTCATTTTGACAAAAAATACCCCCCGAAACTAGGGGGCTAAATTTGCCGAACTAAGGGGCAAAATATTGTCGAGATATCGGCGATATTTTGCCATTTCGCGAACCGAACGAACTTTCGTTCAATGGATAATATTCATTGGTTATTATCCATTCAAAAACCCAGCGAACCGGATGAGATGAACGAACTTTCATTCATTGGTTATTATCCATTCAAAAGCCATTTACTACTTCTCCAAGTGGCTATTTGTGGACCTCTTTAGTTGTTTTTCGCTTGTGTTTCAAGGGTATATTAGTGTTTTTTTGTTGTCTGTCTTATTTTTGGTGAATACCAACACAGTTCGAACAATGGTTTATTAGGTGAACAATGTAGTATTGTTTGTTTTTCCATTTGAATATGTTAAGAAGGTTTTGTGTGGAAGTGATTTTGTATTACCTCTTCATATGTATATATAATACAATCAAGCAAAGAATAAAATAAATGTTGCATACTGTACATAAGGAAAGAAATACAATGGTCATATTATCCAAGATCTCCAACGGTCATATTATCCAAAGATCTCTAACGGTCATATTATCCAAGATCTCCAATGGCCATATTCTCCAAAGATCTCCAACAATCATATTATGGTTAATACAATCACCTTTTCCTTTAAAGAAGATCATTTTTTTTTTGTCTGTTTCATGCTGATCTCCTAGTAGCAAGGTTATTGATGTCTAAAATCATCCTTTCTTTATCTAGATGGACGTGGATAAGTGATCCCATCAGCATTGTGGATATTCTTTCACAAGTATATGCTGATCATTCAACAAATGCACATGAAGTTTTTTCTCGTATACTTGAAAGAGCGCAGCACCTAGCAGCGGCAGCATCATTTGCATCAATTATGTTTGCTCCTCGGGGGCAGCTATCTTTCCAAGAAGCTTTATCTAGGTGGGAGAAAGGAACTTTATTTCGGCGAAGTTCGGCGAAATATCACCGAAATTCACTGGTTTCACCCCCTGGCGAAATGATACCAAGGGGCGAAACAAGATTTTCCACCAGTCGCCAGAAATCGCCAGAAAGTCATCAAACTGGTGATACTTCGACGACATCTCACTCCTCCGGTCATCCCTCACCACACACATAAGCCAATACTGCCTGCAATACACCATGTTTGCCTAGCCTTAGTCGATACAGAGGTGCCGCCACCGCTGGAGGCAGCTCCGCCGCTGCCCTTTGCAGGTGAGGGTGTTGTTGTGGGAGTGCTTACTTGAGTCTTCCATCTTCCCTCCGCCACTCATAGATCCCTGCTGTTTCACTGACTCGCTGCCTGCATCGTCAATGTTAACAGCCATTGGTAAGATGAAATTGAGTGCACAATGGCTAAATCGCCGGAGAAGAAGAAGGCACCGAACCATTTGCTGGATGAAGTGATGAAGAGAAGAGTGCACTCTGCACATTTTGGGAATAGAGAGTGGAGTGGGTTTATGGAAACCCATGAAACCATTTTTGTCTTCACGTGAATGCAGCTGTTACCTTTTACCATGGTTTTAACTTTTAAAGCTTTCATAGTTTCATGACACATAGGCACTGAGCACACTGCTGACTGCACACAATACATTTTAAAAATAATTAATAACAATTCACAAAATTCACAAAAGGTACAAATCACGGTATGGGATATTGGGATTTGCATTGAAGTATAGGAAATTAATCCGAAATCTCGACCAGATTTCGCCGATTCGTTGATTTTGACCACAACCGAAAGGGCGAAGTTCATCGAACTTTCGTTCCTTGGGTGGGAGTTCCAAGAATTTAAATTGCTTCAGTTACATTATTTATGGTCTCGTTGTTTCCTCAAATTAAGAGATTTCCAATGAAATGTTTCAGGTGCCAAATGAATGGTACACCAATTTGTCTCATGTATGGGAAAGAAGATCCATGGGTGAAGCCCATTTGGGGGCTTCAGTTGAAACAGAAAATACATGAAGCTCCATATTTTGAGATTAGCCCTGCTGGTCACTGCCCCATGATGAAGTACCCGAGGTATATTTCCTTTCTTGATTAGTTAAATCAGTAGTTTTAGATGCCAATTCTGTCATAAATATGTATAGAATCACTAGCAGCATGACTGTGACTGGGTCTAGTCGACCCAAGGAGTTGGATGATGCGTGGACCAAGGCGACACCTTGTCCACTCAAACACATGATTTATATGTTTGATGCCTAGCACATATTTTATGTGCAGGGAAAACAAATAGTAGGATCCATTTCATCAGTAACTTTCCCATTTTCAAGAACAGAATATATTTTGATGTGATGATTGTCCTACTGAAATCAGAATTTTGCATTTATTACTTTAGCTTTTATCAAAGTTACAAAATGGTTATTTACACTTTATTTTTCACCTGGATTAGCACTAACTGAAATCTTCTTATCATTGCTAATCAGAATATTCTGAAGTTATTTACATTTCAATTGACGATGAAATCTTGAGTTAATGGGGCTTGGTAATGGGGGAGAAGGGTTTGCGTGGTTCTGTTTAAGATCTATTAATGGCATGATATACAAGGAGATCTGAATTTGTGACTATATCAAATGCTTTTGTAATTTTTAAATTTTAGTTTTTGGTCTGCAGGTTATCAATTACAAAGAAAAATGGTGAAGATCTTTTCATAATGGGTTCATACACCTGTGTTCCTCTCTCTCTCTCTTACTAGTCCCTGGGGAAGATGATCTGCTGCTAGTTTTACTTTCCTAATTCATGTAAAGCAGCAGTGCTACAGAATGAGAGGAGAAAAAGGTAGCAACAGGTAGTACAAGAGCCACAAAATAGAAGAAGGAGATCGATTAACCTAAATTGTTATTTAACCAAGTGTCTAACTGTATATTCCTAAGAGCTTGTCCTGGAGTGCCTGAAGGTCCCATCTTGGAACTTCTTTCTGAAGATTTGTTACTCCAACAAAATCCTCAATTTGGATAACGCTATTCAGAGGTTTTGCCAGCGGGAGTTGCAGGTTGAAATCTGGCGCGACAGCAAAATGGTTCATGGTGACTTGCAAGTGGTTAAAAGGGATGTGGGAGAAGTGAAGCTGATTCTGTAGCAGGGACAGAACGTTGGTGTGGTGGGTTCTTTAAGGAACTTGGGTTTGTTTACCATTCGTGAAATTCCTGATGTTGTTTTGGATTCAAAATACCTCTGGAAGAATTGAAGATTGAATTGTTTAGAAGATTTGACTGTGCTTGATGTGCTCCTGGTGGTTGTGGAAAGAACCTCTTCTTCAGCACTGATGTCGAGAAACATGTTGCAGAGGCTGCTATTTGGCAGTAGAGATTGGGTGATTAATTTGAGTTAAAATAGGGGAAGCAGTGCAGCACTCCCATACATGCTCAGTCAATTGTGTTCATTACTCATTTACTTGCAGCATTTTCTGTAATGAATTTTCATTACTAACATAATTTTACTTGTCCCAGAAGAGGGAAGGGGGGAAGGAATCTTCTGTATCTACCCTGAGTAGATTTTTCATAGATGACTGATCCACTATGAGTATTTTATTTTCATTCAAGAATTAATAGTTGGTTTTACACAGCTTGATGTTTATCCGGATGGGGTGTAAGATCAAATATTGAGAAAGTGGGCCGACTAAACAAGGACCAAGGTTGCTCTTTTCTGACCTACCCAATATCACCAGCCAATCAATTGGAGTTCTCTTTTCTCTTCTATTTTTCTCCTTTCTGTCCTATTGAGTTTATAAATTTTCTTGAGGCCTGAAACTTCGACCTCATCCCGAGTTTCTTTATCATAAAAAACCCCACCCCATCTGCCGTTCCAGCGTCCTAGTGGTTTTCGGGGAGCCATTCCTGTGAAACCCGGCCCTAACCTTAACCCAGATACTCTTTTGTCTGTAGGTCCGAAGACCCGAAGTAGAAGTGAAAGTCAACTATGGGCCATATTGGTAGATGATATAGTGTTCGACTCCGAACATATGGAGATTGAAGATGATGCCCCATACTTGAAGTCAATGTTGGATATAGAGAAGAGACTGCACCTTGATGAAGAGAAGATTAGTTGATGACCTTAGAGCTTGGTGGGATATGATTTAAAGCCATTTTTCCATGCTAGGTATGTTATAGAATATGTGTTTAAAGTTTCGTTTGATTCCGAGTAGTGGAAGACCCTCAAATCCCTATATTTGGCTTTGCTGTCAGCCTGGGTCGAGTGCTTGGTTCGACTGCCCAATGCTACCCAGCCAATCGACCTAGAGATGCTGAACTCGAATAGAATCTTCTGTTTTGAGTATCTTGCTATATATACCCCATGACTTCGTGATTTTAGTATCCCTAGCCTCCATAACACTTAGAGAACGAAGGGAAACCATCTCCAAGCCTCCAAGAGTGAAGAAGAAGACCTAATCTTGCAATTTTGCAAACTCTCTCTCTTGTTCTTCAATTAAAGGTTAGTAATCTATCTTTTATGTTATTGATTTATTCTTTCTAACATCACTCTCATCTCTGAACTGAGATTATGATGAAGATGCTGCAACCTTGTAGTCATATCTTTACAATCTCTTTTCATTCTCTTGTACTATGATCATCTCATTCATTCTTGACATGATTCTTTTGATTTCTTCTTAAACTATGATAATATTTCCTATTTTGATTCATTCTAGCATTATAGATGCTTCTCTATGATTATTCATACCTCTGATCTACTGTGTTCTTGTACTAGAATGAGATCTAATCATCTCTAGTTCATCTCTTTCATTCATAGCATGTTTCCAATGAAACTATGATTTTTACCAAAATAGAAACTATGGTTCTAAATTAGGAAGTAATGTTTTAATGGTGGTTTGATGTCTAAATTATGCTTTCTAGGCTTAGACTACTGTGTTAGACAATCCCTCCAAGTTTCGTCGCATTCCGGTTTGTGTAGCATAGGTTTCGAATCAAGATTCTATTTTTACTTTCGGATTTGCTTTTGGGCAGACTGCCTGGGTCGACTGGCCAATGCTACCCAGCCAATCAACCCTCAACAGCAGAATCTGTTTTCTTCGTCCGATTTGATTCGAATCATGCTTATTCTTTTAGGACTACTTCCTAATGATTGTGTGATGCTATTCTAGGGATTATCTGCTAACTTTGGATTCATCCTCTTGTTCGTCTGGGATACTTTCGAATCTATTTAAGGTAAGGAAAGTTGTTACCATATTAACATAGATTTGCATAGATTTAGTTTCTAATTTGGGAACTACTTAGATTTGCTACTGTTATGTTAGTTGTTATTATGATATGAATGCTGCAAGTACATTAGGATCTTATTTCCTTATTTACTTTATGTACTTGATTATGTGTGAATACTTACTCATGTATGTTTTCTTATTTAATTAATCTTGTCTTATTATACTCTTTCATATGATGTGATATTTGTCGTGGATGATATGACTGAATTATGATCGTGATTGCTTAGGTATGATTTGGGATTGGGGAATGTCCTTTTGACATTTCTGTCCTTGGACCTCATTGGGAGTAGTATGGGATATTTCCAATGTTGCCCTTTGACGCTTTTCCGGATTATTGGTTGTCATATCTAGGACTTGTCTAGCAGTGTTTGGCTAGGTTATACCCCTGTTATATCAGACCCGAATCGGAAGGGTATTGAGACCGAACGACCCGTGGTAGCAATGGGGATTTATGGGCGCTCAAGACCGGTAACCAACCCGTGAGGGGACATGAATCACATTGTGGGGGCCATTTATGGGTAGAGTTGCATATGGATAGACTTGGGCTCATGGGTGTTCAAGACCGGTAACCAACCCGTGAGAAGACATGAGAGCTTCCCGTTTACTATATGTGGATGACCTATAGGGTTGATGAGTCCGTAGTCTGGGACTATGCTGACTCTAGTGTGAAGGATACCGGAAAGGATCGCCAGGGGCGAGGAATGGACGTATCTGGATCTGAGTTGATGTAACTAAGTAGAAGACTTGCATTGGGCTAGGCTTTACCCTGACATGCGCCAATACTTAGACCAAACGGTGATGTGAAAGAGAGGTGACTTAACCCCTAACCAAGGAATGTCCAGGAAGGATGCAAGACCCAACTACCACCGGTAGACCCAAGTTGCCAAGATGGCTGAGGGGGAGTGATTGACCTACCCAAAGAAGTATGGTGCTATGACTTAAAGCATGTCTGCCTATAGAGACCAGCATACATAGAGTTAGACTCATACATACATTGTTGCCTAATATCATATCATCTTATGCTTTGTTTGTGATACTATGTTATTTATGCTATTATGGAATAACTTGCCTTGCTGAGTTTCTTTGAAACTCACTCCTTTTTGTACAATATCTTTTTTTAGACTATTCTACAGGTTTTGATGGCTATGAAGCGCAATATGAGAAAGTGCAAGATGAAGAAGCGTACCATACGCAAAGTGCTGGCGACTACAAAGATTACTTTGAGGATCCCTCGAGTGGTCTCTTTTGTTACCAGGATTAGCCCTATTGTGGAGTGGGAGCGTTTGAGCGTAATCGATGAAGTCTATGTCTATGAGGACATCCTTTATAAAGTAGAAAAGACTCTAGTTTAGTTAGATTATATCTTTCTTTCTTGTCTTTAGAAATGGTTGTAATCCCATTTGATTATCGAACTACATTCCGCTGTACTCATGGAGTGAGATTCCGCCTCACTCTACTTTTGATTTATATATCTATTGGTATCTTTTCCGCACTCTGATGAATATCTCGTTACTTTACCTTGATTC